>NC_057809.1:91993496-92203025 GCF_018294505.1 Triticum aestivum
CGTCGCCGCACCCGGCGCCGCGCGCCACCGCGCCGGCCGCCGCCGACCCGGCCCCGCCGGCAACGCGCCACCCGGAGCTCGCCGGCCCCGGCTCCGGTCTCCTCTCCAAGTCCGGCGACCCTCCGGTGACCTCGAAGCTCCGGCCGACGAACCTCGTAGAGCGTGCCAGATCTGAGATCTAAAATCTCGAGGGTCGACTTTTTGCCCGAAACCCTAGTTCATATGCTCCTGTTCATCATGCTATAACTTTGCATCCGTAGCTCCATTTCGCGCATATAGCATATCAAAATGTTCGCCTGAGAGAGCACATCATTTCATTCCATTGCATCATTTTCATTTGAGTTCATCTTGATACCCAAAATGCTATTAGAAGATTGCTACTTGAGTTAATTGTCAGATCTGTTACTGCATTTAGATATTTGTCATTTTTGCGTGCATGATATGCCCATGAGCTCTACATATGTTTTGTTAAGGGTTTTGCCATCTTTCCAGAGGTGCAACCCATGTATTTTTGTGATGTGTGTGGTGACTAGTACAAGCTTGCAAAGTGAGGCACTTGGTAATGCTGATTTCTGGGACTTAGCATTTCCACTAAGTCCTTGATCTGTTTATCTCATATGGCCATATGTTCATGTGGTTTCCTAGTGATCCGTGCCCTTTTGAGGATGATCAGTAAGGATGTTTTGTTAATCTTGTAGTGCTCTATCCATCCATGTATTTGTTTGCAATTATGGAGAAACCTAGCTTGAGTCAATCGAGCTCTACTTTTGCTACTTCGTGAATCTGGGCAGATTGTCTACTTATTAGCGATTTTGCCGATGATGTTGTAGTGGATCCGTGCATGCTATGCTATTGTTCTTACCATGTCTAGCTTGCATTTTGTGTATTCTTGATGGATGGATGCTTAGATTGTCATGACTTGCTCCGTAGTGAGTGCATCGAGCTCTTAAACATGCCTACTTGATATCTGTTTCAGCATGCTCCAGTTTTCACTAAGTCTCAGAACTGATTATGTTTTTCCATGTTCACATGCTTGTAATTGTATTTTATGATCCCTTTTGGCTCAAGGTCACTAAGGGACTTTTGTTAAGCTCTTTGAGTAGCTCCATGCCATGCTTTACTTTTCCATGTTCAGGTCCTGTAGCATGTAGTTTTGTTGCTCCGAAGAGTGCTATCTGATCTGAAATTCCAGACAAGTGTTAATTTCACTAAGTCTGAGATCTGTTTACCATATGCATTTTTGCCATGCTTGTTTGAACCTGTTAATTGATGAATTGGCCGTAGCTCAGTGCTAGACTTTTGTTAAGCATCTTGAATGCATCCCCGCCATGTATTTTGATGCCATGTTTGGATGCTGTAGCATGTTCATCTCGTTGCATTTAGATGGCTACTTGCTGTAAATCGCAGACCGTGGTCATATTTGATTTGCTTGCCATTTCCAAACCGTAACTCTGATTCCGGCGTTCTTTATATCGTTTTCAAGAGATTTCATCTCATCTTTCCAGTGTCACACTTGGATTCCCAAGTTGAGGCCAGGTTCATGCTTTCCCTGTCAAATCTTGCATATGCATCCCGCATCGCATCCCGCATAGCATACCATCCTTGCATCTTATTGTTTGAGCTTTGCACATGGTTGATTGTGTTCCGTTTGCTTGTTTGTCTTGTTTGGGTAGAGCCGGGAGACAAGTTTGCTAACGAGGAGCCCGTTGAGTTTGCTTTCGAGGATCCAGTCAACTCTGACAACTTAGCAGGCAAGATGATCATACCCTCGAAATCACTACTATCTTTGCTTTGCTAGATGCTCGCTCTTTTGCTATGCTAATGCTATGATGCCTACCACTTGATTTCGAGCCTCCCAAATTGCCATGTCAATCCTCTAACCCATCATGTCCTAGCAAACCGTTGATTGGCTATGTTACCGCTTTGCTCAACCCCTCTTATAGTGTTGCTAGTTGCAGGTGAAGATTGGAGACCGTTCCTTGTTTGAACATTTATTTACTTGTTGGGATATCATTATATTGCCATGTTATCGTAATGCATCTATATACTTGGTAAAGGGTGGAAGGCTCAGCCTCTCGCCTAGTGTTTTGTTCCACTCTTGCCACCCTAGTTTCCGTCATATCGGTGTTATGTTCCCGGATTTTGCGTTCCTTACGCGGTTGGGTTATAATGGGAACCCCTTGATAGTTCGCCTTGATTAAAGCTTTTCCAGCAATGCCCAACCTTGGTTTTACCATTTGCCACCTAGCCTCTTTTTCCCTTGGGTTTCCGGAGCCCGAGGGTCATCTTATTTTAGCCCCCCCGGGGCCAGTGCTCCTCTGAGTGTTGGTCCAACCAAGCGATGTCCGGGGCTACCAGGGGCAACTCTGGGATGGCCTACCCGACGTCTTGCTCATCCGGTGTGCCCTAAGAACGAGATATGTGCAGCTCCTATCGGGATTTGTCGGTACATCTGGGTGGTGTTGCTGGACTTGTTTTAACCTGTCGAAGTGTCTTGAAGAACCGAGGTACCGAGTCTGATCGGAACGTCTCGGGAGGAGGTCTATTCCTTCGTTGACCGTGAGAGCTTGTCATGGGCTAAGTTGGGACTCCCCTGCAGGGATTTGAACTTTCAAAAGCCGTGCCCGCGGTTATGGGCAGATGGGAATTTGTTAATGTCCGGTTGTAGATAACTTGAACCTTAACTTAATTAAAATGAATCAACAGTGTGAGTTACCATGATGGCCTCTTCTCGGCGGAGTCTGGGAAGTGGACACGGTGTTGGAGTAATGTTTGCGCAGGTTTTCCTCTAGTTTCTCGCTCGCGCTTTGCCTTCTCTTCTCGCCCTCTTTTGCGAACAGGATAGCCACCACATATGCTAGTCGCTTGCTGCAGCTCCACTTATATTTACCTTGCCTTACCTATAAGCTTAAATAGTCTTGATCGCGAGGGTGCGAGATTGCTGAGTCCCTGTGGCTCATAGATTACTATTACACCAGATGCAGGGCTTGATGATTCCACTCCAGGTGACGCGCTCGAGCTCAAGTGGGAGTTGAGGACTCTCAATGATACTACGTGTCTTTCCCTGATGATCAGTAGTGGTGCCCAGTTGGGGGTGATCGGGACCGTGTCGCATGTTGGGTTATCTTTTTTTTTGGCGCCGTAGTCAGGCCATGAGTGTTTGGATGATGTAATGTTATTTATGTACTTGATTGACGTGGCGAGTGTAAGCCAACTATGTCATCTCCCCTTTTTATTATCTATATTACATGGGATGTTGTGATGATTGCCTAACTTGCGACATATGCCTTCAATGCGATTATGCCTTGACACGTGGGAGCTATAGTCGCATCGAGGGTGTTACAAGTTGGTATCAGAGCCTTTCCCGACCTTAGGAGCCCCATTGCTTGATCGTTTTTAGCGGCCGAGTTGTGTCTAGAAAAATGTTTTGAGTCATTTAGGAATTATATATCGGAGAGTTTAGGAATTCTTTTTACTTCCCAGTCTCCTCATCGCTCTGGTAAGGCATCCTGACGTAGAGTTTTGACTCTTCTCTTCTCAAATTTCACTAAAAAAATTTAGGATCACGCGGGTATCTTGGAATCGTTCCGATGGTTTTATGATGAGAACATTGTCTTGGTGCCTCCTGTCAGGGGTTTTGTGGAAGTGTCCCGGGGAGTTGAGCTCTGAGGTGTTGTCGTCATAATTTTATCGTTGCAGTTCTGGAATACCTGAGTTTAGTATGCCGACATTGAAAATCTCTTTTATGCAGTTCGTTGGTGAGATAACCTCGACGCGACCCAGTACTGGGCGGGAGTTCGGGAGTATCGCCATAACTTGTATAACGGATGCTTTTCGAAGGTTGAGGTAGATGGTTTCCGAAGTTTTTCTCGGTTATGTGTTGAAGGATGGATACAGCTGGATGTAGGATTTGCTAGTTTGGGTGAGATATTATGCTTCCCCTGTATCCCCAACACCTGATTGCATAACCGGAAAGGTTCGGGAGTTTCATAGGTGGGAATTCTTGTAGCTCTAGTTTCTTCTTCCACGGATATTGGTTTGAGATTGGGATTTCTTATCGATTATTCGTTCTTGATCCGTACCTTGTTGATTTATTTCTCTACCTAAATTCTAAGTGGCTTCTCAATTTATGGATATGTGACCATTTCAAGAGGAATGCATTCGTTCATTTTGTTCGGATGTGAAGACTATATGTTGCAATTTTCATTCCGTTGGATTCAGCTTCATTTTATCTGGCTATGTGCTAATGGTGGTCAACCTCTTCAGGATGGCTCCCGTTAAGAGCACCAATCAGAATCAGAATCAGGATCCGCCACCACCTCCACCTCCTCCGGAGGCATGGCAAGCTGTGATGGTCGCAACCAATGCAAACACACAGTTGATCATGCAAATTATCCAAGAGCGCAATCAAGGCAACCAAGGGAACCAAGGAAACAATCAGAATCACTTTGCTACACTCAACCAGTTCCTTGCTAACGGGCCAAAGACTTTCAGCAATTATGTTGAGGCAACCGATGCTAACAATTGTCTCGTGGATCTGTGCAAGCATTTCGAGTGCAGTAACGTCAGGCCTGAGGACTTTGTCAAGTTCGCTTCCTTCTAACTCAAAGATCAAGCTGCAGAATGGTTCCAGCAGTACAAGGATTCCAGAGGTGGACGTGTTATTACCTGGGATGAATTCCGTCAAGATTTTAGAGCTCACCATATCCCTCAGAGTGTGGTTGAAAGCAAGCGTGAGGAATTCCGCAACCTGAAGCAAGGCTCTTTGTCTGTCTATGATTACAACAAGTTGTTTCAGAAGCTCGCCCGCTTTGCCAAGCAGGACGTCCCTGATGAGAAGAGCATGATATACCAATTCAGGGGTGGTCTCAGAGAAGAAATTCAGCTAGCTCTTGTTCTCTTTGAGCCCTTGAGGTACGATGAGTTCTACAACATGGCATTGAAGCAAGAGGCTGCTCAACTGAGGTGTGATGCTTCCAAGAAGCGAGTCAGAGATGTTACTCCTTCTTCCTCTACTCAAGTGGCCAAGCAGCAGAAGTATTGGCTTCCTCCTCCTCCGTTTCGTCAGCCGTATCAGCAGAAGAGCAAAGGTGGCAGTGGATCTTCCCACCCACCCAACCCTGGCTTTCAGAACAAGACTTCGTCTCAAGCTCCAAGATCGAGTGCTCCGTACCACCGTCCGCTTTCAGAGGTCACGTGCAACAAGTGCCAACAGAAGGGTCACTATGCCAACCAGTGTCTCAATCAGAGGCGTCTTCCTCCTCCTCCTCCTGTGAGATCGGCAAGTACAGCTATGGTCAAGCATAACACCAAGTCCGCCAAGGTTAACTTGCTGAATGCACCTCAGGCAGAGGACTCGCCAGATGTGATTATGGGTAACCTTCCTGTTAATGACATTCCCGCAAGAGTTCTTTTTGACACTGGTGCATCTTTATCATTTTTATCGAAGCCTTTTGCATCAAGGCATGATGTGCATACTATTGATTTGCCTAAGCCGATAGCGGTTTCTTCTCCGGGTTTGTTCATGAACACCAAAATGATGGCTCCGGATGTTACTATGACGTTGGGTGATTACAAGTTCCATTCTTCTCCTATGGTTCTTGGTAACTCGGATATTGATCTTATTCTCAGGATGGATTGGCTTTCGAAGCATAAGGCGCATCTTGATTGTGCAGCCAGGCAGATTCAATTGACTCATTCGTCTGAGGATGTAACTGTCTTTGCTGCTCGGGATGATACCATCCGTCTATTTTCTCTCAATGAGAAGGGTGAACTGGATGTTATCTCGGAAATTCCAGTCATTTGCGAATATCAAGACGTCTTTCCAGAAGAACTTCCAGGAATGCCTCCGCACTGGCCAGTTGAATTCGTCATTGGTCTTGAGCCTGGCACGGAACCTGTGTGCAAGCGTCCTTACAAGCTCGGACCTGAAGAGTTGAAGGAGCTGAAGAAGCAACTCGATATTCAAGAGAGAATGGGTCTCATCCGGCCTAGTTCTTCTCCGTGGGGTTGTGGTGTTCTTTTTGTGAAGAAGAAGGATGGAACGGACCGACTTTGTGTTGATTACCGTCCATTGAACAAGAAGACTATCAAGAACAAATACCCACTTCCCAACATCAACGAGCTGTTCGAACAACTCAAAGTTGCCCAAGTATTCTCCAAGCTTGATCTCCGTATGGGTTATCATCAGATTCGAATCCGTGAGCAAGATATCCCCAAGACGGCTTTCAGGACAAGCTATGGTTCATATGAATACACTGTCATGTCTTTTGGCCTCGTCAACGCTCCTCCGACTTTCTCTCGCATGATGAACTTCATCTTCAACGCCTACACCAATGACTTCGTTTTGGTCTATCTCGACGACATTTAGGTTTTCTCGAAGAACAAGGAAGATCATGCCAAGCACTTGCATTTGGTGCTTGATAAGCTGAGGGAACACCAGTTCTACGCCAAGTTCTCCAAGTGTGAATTTTGGCTCGATGAGGTCCTTTATCTTGGTCATATCATCTCTGCTAAGGGCATTGCAGTGAATCCTGAGAAGGTGTCTGCAATTGTGAATTGGGAACCTCCTCAGAACGTGAAGAAACTCTGTAGCTTCCTCGGTCTCGCAAGCTATTGTCGAAGATTCGTTGAAAAAATTTCTAAGATCGCGAAGCCTCTCTCAAATCTTCTCCAGAAGCACGTCAAGTGTGTTTGGTCTCTGGAGTGTGACATTGCTTTGAACACTCTGAAAGAGAAATTGATCACTGCTCCAGTTCTGACTCCGCCTGATGAATCCAAGCCGTACGAGGTCTTTTGTGATGCCTCTCTCCAAGGTCTTGGCGCAGTGTTGATGCAAGAGAAGAAAGTTGTTGCTTATCCCTCTCGCCAGTTAAAGCCCAATGAGAAGAACTACCCCACTCATGATCTCGAGTTGGCGGCAGTTGTGCATGCTCTTTTGACTTGGAGACATCTTTTATTGGGAAGAAAAGTGGACATCTTCACTGACCACAAGAGTCTCAAGTACATTTTCACTCAGCCTAATCTCAACCTCAGGCAAACCCGATGGGTCGAAATGATTCAAGAGTATAATCCGAGTATCGAGTATACTCCAGGCAAGGCCAATGTGATTGCTGACGCATTGAGGAGGAAGGCTTATTGCAATAGTCTGATTTCAAGCCTTATCAACCCGAGCTTTGTCAAGCTTTCCGCAAACTTAATCTGCAAGTTTTTCCTCAAGGTTTCCTCGCCAACCTTCAAGTCTCTCCTACCTTGGAAGACCAGATTCGCCAAGCCCAGCTTCTTGATGCTATGGTGAAAAAGGTGAAGATTGGGATTGCCAAGAGTCAACCCAAGTACAAGTGCTACCGCCTTGATGACAAGGATACTCTCTTCTTCAAGGATCGTATTGTTGTGCCCAAAGGTGACCTTCATAAAGTGATCATGAACGAGGCTCACAATTCTCTCCTCTCCATCCACCCTGGGAGCACGAAGATGTATCAGGACCTCAAGCAGGCTTATTGGTGGACTCGAATGAAGCGCGAGATTGCTCAATTCGTGAATGAGTGTGATGTTTGCAGAAGAGTGAAGGTAGAACACCAAAGGCCAGCTAGTCTCCTCCAACCTCTTGCCATTCCAGAATGGAAGTTTGACCACATTGAGATGGACTTCGTGACTGGGTTTCCAAAGTCCAAACATGGCAATGATGCTATATTCGTTGTCATCGACAAACTCACCAAAGTGGCTCACTTTCTGCCTATCAAAGAGTCAATCACTGCAGCTCAATTGGCGGAACTGTATACCTCTCGAATTGTCTCTTTGCACGGTATTCCACAAGTGATCTCCTCAGACTATGGCAGCATCTTTACCTCCAAGTTTTGGGATTCTTTTCAGAAGGCCATGGGCACCAACATCCGCTTCAGCACAGCTTTCCATCCTCAAACTAGCGGTCAAGTCGAGCATGTCAACCAGATTCTTGAAGATATGCTCAGGGCTTGTGTGATCTCCTTCGGCATGAAGTGGGAGGATTGTCTTCCTTATGCTAAATTCTCCTACAACAACAGTTTTCAAGCAAGTTCGGGCAAGGCCCTATTTGAAATTCTGTATGGCAGGAAGTGCCGTACCCCTCTCAACTGGTCTGAAACCGGTGAACGTCAGCTTCTCGGAAATGACTTAATCACAGAGGCAGAGGAAATGTGTAAAGTCATTCGAGATAACCTCAAAGCAGCCCAATCCCACCAGAAGAGCTACTATGATAGTAAGCACCGTGATTTGGCTTTCGAGATCGGAGATCATGCTTACCTCGGCATCTCTCCAATGAAAGGTACTTGTCGCTTCGGTATCAAAGGGAAGCTTGCCCCTAGATACGTGGGACCTTTCAAGATTGTCAGCAAGAGAGGCGATCTCGCCTATCAACTCGAGCTTCCTTCAAACTTTGCAAATGTGCATGATGTGTTCCATGTCTCTCAGCTCCGAAAGTGCTTCAAGACTCCTGACCGCACCATCAACTTCGAGGACATTGAGCTCCAAGAAGATCTCTCATATCGTGAGCACCCCGTTGCTATTCTTGAAGAGACTGAACGCAAGACTCGCAACAAGTCAATCAAATTCCTCAAAGTCAAGTGGTCACACCATTCCGACCATGAAGCTACCTGGGAACATGAAGATCACCTCCGTTCTGAGTACCCGGCGTTCTTTCAGTCGTAGATCTTGGGACGAGATCCTTTCGTAGTGGTGGAGTGTTGTAACACCCCGGATATGACTTTCCCAATATGTACTCCAACTCTTGCCGTTTCTGGCCTTAAGTTATTTTATTTTCTCAGGTTCGGGTTTTTGTCTCCGTGTGTTGTTATCGTTGTCATGCATCTCTTATCATGTCATCTTGTGCATTGCATTTGCATACGTGTTCATCTCATGCATTCGAGCATTTTCCCCGTTGTCCGTTTTGCATTCCGGCGCTTCGTTCTCCTCCGGTGGTCAATTCTACTTTTCTTTCATGTGTGGGGATTGAACATTTCCGGATTGGACCGAGACTTGCCAAGCGGCCTTGGTTTACTACCGGTAGACCGCCTGTCACGTTTCGCACCATTTAGACTTCGTTTGATACTCCAACAGTTAACCGAGGGACCGAAAAGGCCTCGTGTGTGTTGCAGCCCAACACCCCTCCAAGTTGGCCCAAAACCCACCTAAACCCTCTCCATCATCTAGAGCGTTTGATCACGATTGCGTGGCCGAAAACCGCACCTCATTTGGACTCTCCTAGGTCCCTCCACCTCTATTTAAAGGCCCCTCCTCGAAAATCTGGATCTCCCCCGTTCGAAACCCTAGTTCCAGCACCTCCGCGCGACCGGACACGTCCGGTCCGGCCGGACGAAATCGCCTCGCCAACCACGAGCCGCCACGTGGGCAGCCACGCCCACATCGCCGCCTCCTCCCGCCGCCGGCCCGCTCGGCCCGCGAGGGGCCCTCCCGGGCCCGGGTCTGCCGCCACCTGCCCGCGGGACGCCGCCCTCACCGCGCCGCCCGCCTCTCCTTCGCCGGTCACCGCCGCCATTGCCAACCGCCGCCCAGCGCGCCGGAGCCCGCCGCCGCTCCGCCTCATCACCCCACCAGGCGCCGCGCGCCACCGCGCCGCCCGGAGCTCGCCAGCCCCGGCTCTGGTCTCCTCTCCAAGTCCAGCGACCCTCCGGCGACCTCGAAGCTCCGGCCGACGAACCTCGTAGAGTGTGCCAGATCTGAGATCTAAAATCTCGAGGGTCGACTTTTTGCCCGAAACCCTAGTTCATATTCTCCTGTTCATCGTGCTATAACTTTGCATTCGTAGCTCCGTTTCGCGCATATAGCATATCAAAATGTTTGTCTTAGAGAGCACATCATTTCATTCCATTGCATCATTTTCATTTGAGTTCATCTTGATACCCGAAATGCTGTTAGAAGAGTGCTACTTGAGTTAATTGTCAGATCTGTTACTCCATTTAGATATTTGTCATTTTGCCATGATTATCGTGTGCATGATATGCCATGAGCTCTACATATGTTTTGTTAAGGGTTTTGCCATCTTTCCAGAGGTGCAACCCATGTATTTTTGCGATGTGTGTGGTGACTAGCACAAGCTTGCAAAGTGAGGCACTTGGTAATGCTGATTTCAGGGACTTAGCATTTCCACTAAGTCCTTGATCTGTTTATCTCATATGGCCATATGTTCATGTGGTTTCCTAGTGATCCGTGCCCCTTTTGAGGATGATCAGTAAGGATGTTTTGTTAATCTTGTAGTGCTCTATCCATCCATGTATTTGTTTGGAATTATGGAGAAACCTAGCTTGAGTCAATCGAGCTCTACTTTTGCTACTTCGTGAATCTGGGCAGATTGTCTACTTGTTAGCGATTTTGCCGATGATGTTGTAGTTGATCCGTGCATGCTATGCTATTGTTCTTACCATGTCTAGCTTGCATTTTGTGTATTCTTGATGGATGTATGCTTAGATTGTCATGACTTGCTCCGTAGTGAGTGCATCGAGCTCGTAAACATGCCTACTTGATATCTGTTTCAGCATGCTCCAGTTTTCACTAAGTCTGAGAACTGATTATGTTTTTGCCATGTTCACATGCTTGTAATTGTATTTTATGATCCCTTTTGGCTCAAGGTCACTAAGGGACTTTTGTTAAGCTCTTTGAGTAGCTCCATGCCATGCTTTAATTTTCCATGTTCTGGTCATGTAGCATGTAGTTTTGTTGCTCCGAAGAGTGCTATCTGATCTGAAATTCCAGACAAGTGTTAATTTCACTAAGTCTGAGATCTGTTTACCATATGCATTTTTTCCATGCTTGTTTGAACCTGTTAATTGATGAATTGGCCGTAGCTCAATGCTAGACTTTTGTTAAGCATCTTGAATGCATCCCCGCCATGTATTTTGATGCCATGTTTGGGTGCTGTAGCATGTTCATCTCGTTGCATTTAGATGGCTACTTGCTGTAAATCGCAGACCGTGGTCATATTTGATTTGCTTGCCATTTCCAAACTGTAACTCCGATTCCGGCGTTCTTTATATCGTTTTCAAGCGATTTCATCTCATATTTCCAGTGGAACACTTGGATTCCCAAGTTGAGGCCAGGTTCATGCTTTCCCTGTCAAATCTTGCATATGCATCCCGCATCGCATCCCGCATAGCATACCATCCTTGCATCTTATTGTTTGAGCTTTGCACGTGGTTGATTGTGTTCCGTTTGCTTGTTTGTCTTGTTTGGGTAGAGCCGGGAGACGAGTTCGCTAATGAGGAGCCCGTTGAGTTTGCTTTCGAGGATCCAGTCAACTCTGACAACTTAGCAGGCAGGATGATCATACCCTCGAAATCACTACTATCTTTGCTTTGCTAGATGCTCGCTCTTTTTCTATGCCAATGCTACAATGCCTACCACTTGCTTTCGAGCCTCCCAAATTGCCATGTCAAACCTCTAACCCACCATGTCCTAGCAAACCGTTGATTGGCTATGTTACCGCTTTGCTCAACCCCTCTTGTAGCGTTGCTAGTTGCAGGTGAAGATTGGAGACCGTTCCTTGTTGGAACATTTATTTACTTGTTGGGATATCATTATATTGCCATGTTATCTTAATGCATCTATATACTTGGTAAAGGGTGGAAGACTCGGCCTCTCGCCTAGTGTTTTGTTCCACTCTTGCCACCCTAGTTTCCGTCATATCGGTGTTATGTTCCCGGATTTTGCGTTCCTTACGCGGTTGGGTTATAATGGGAACCCCTTGATAGTTCGCCTTGATTAAAGCTTTTACAACAATGCCCAACCTTGGTTTTACCATTTGCCACCTAGCCTCTTTTTCCCTTGGGTTTCCGGAGCCCGAGGGTCATCTTATTTTAGCCCCCCCCCCCCCGGGCCAGTGCTCCTCTGAGTGTTGGTCCAACCAAGCGATGTCCGGGGCTACCAGGGGCAACTCTGGGCTGGCCTACCCGACGTCTTGCTCATCCAGTGTGCCCTGAGAACGAGATATGTGCAGCTCCTATCAGGATTTGTCGGCACATCTGGGTGGTGTTGCTGGACTTGTTTTAACCTGTCGAAGTGTCTTGAAGAACCGAGGTACCGAGTCTGATCGGAACGTCTCGAGAGGAGGTCTATTCCTTCGTTGACCGTGAGAGCTTGTCATGGGCTAAGTTGGGACTCCCCTACAGGGATTTGAACTTTCGAAAGTCGTGCCCGCGGTTATGGGCAGATGGGAATTGGTTAATGTCCGGTTGTAGATAACTTGAACCTTAACTTAATTAAAACGAATCAACAGTGTGAGTTACCGTGATGGCCTCTTCTCGGCGGAGTCCGGGAAGTGGACACGGTGTTGGAGTAATGTTTGCGCAGGTTTTCCTCTAGTTTCTCGCTCGCGCTTTGCCTTCTCTTCTTGCCCTCTTTTGCGAACAGGATAGCCACCACATATGCTAGTCGCTTGCTGCAGCTCCACTTATATTTACCTTGCCTTACCTATAAGCTTAAATAGTCTTGATCGCGAGGGTGCGAGATTGCTGAGTCCCTGTGGCTCATAGATTACTATTACACCAGATGCAGGGCCTGATGATTCCGCTCCAGGTGACACGCTCGAGCTCAAGTGGGAGTTCGACAAGGACTCTCAACGATACTACGTGTCTTCCCCTGATGATCAGTAGTGGTGCCTAGTTGGGGGTGATCGGGACCGTGTCGCATGTTGGGTTATCTTTTATTTTGGCGCCGTACTCGGGCCATGAGTGTTTGGATGATGTAATGTTATTTATGTACTTGATTGACGTGGCGAGTGTAAGCCAACTATGTCATCTCCCCTTTTTATTATCTATATTACATGGGATGTTGTGATGATTGCCTAACTTGCGACATATGCCTTCAATGCGATTATGCCTTGACACGTGGGAGCTATAGTTGCATCGAGGGTGTTACATAATACCCCTCTGATTATGAACATGAATATGCTTTGTGAGTAGTTACATTTGTTCCTGAGGACATGTGAGAAGTCTTGCTATTATTAGTCATGTGAATTTGGTATTCGTTCGATATTTTGATGAGATGTATGTTGTCTCTCCTCTAGTGGTGTTATGTGAACATCGACTACATGACACTTCACCATTATTTGGGCTTAGAGGAAGGCATTGGAAAGTAATAAGTATATGATGGGTTGCTAGAGTGACAGAAGCTTAAACCCTAGTTTATGCGTTGCTTCGTAAGGGGCTGATTTGGATCCATATGTTTCATGCTATGGTTAGGTTTACCTTAATACTTTTGTTGTAGTTGTGGATGCTTGCAATAGAGGTTAATCATAAGTGGGATGTTTGTCCAAGTAAGGGCGGCACTCAAGCACCGGTCCACCCACATACCAAATTATCAAAGTACCGAACGTGAATCATATGAACGTGATGAAAACTAGCTTGACGATAATGCCCATGTGTCCTCGGGAGCGCTTTCTTCTATATAAGAGTTTGTCCAGGCTTTTCCTTTGCTACAAAAAGGATTGGGCCATCTTGCTGCACTTTATTTACTTTTGTTACTTGTTGCTCGTTACGAATTATATTATCACAAAACTATCTGTTACCTATAATTTCAGTGCTTGCAGAGAATACCTTGTTGAAAACCGCTTATCATTACCTTCTGCTCCTCATTGGGTTCGACACTCTTACTTATCGAAAGGACTACGACAGATCCCCTATACTTTTGGGTCATCAAGACTCTTTTCTGGCGCCATTTCCGGGGAGTGAAGCGCCTTTGGTAGGTGGAATTTGGTAAGGAAAATTTTATATAGTGTGCTGAAATTTACTGTCACTTGTTACTATGGAAAGTAATCCTCTAAGGGTTTGTTCGGGGTATCTTCACCCCGACTAGTAGAGCAAAGAGTTGCTCCCCAACCTACTGAAACTATTGAACCTACTGAAAATGAAACTGTTTACTTTGAAATTCCTTCGGGTATAATAGAAAAACGGCTAGCTAATCCTTTTTTTAGGAGATGGAACATTACATCCTGATGAGCACTTAATATATGTGGATAAAGTTTGTGGATTATTTAAGCTTGCAGGTATGCCCGATGATGTTATCAAGAAGAAGGTATTCCCTTTCTCTTTGGAGGGAGACGCATTGACATGGTATAGGCTATGTGATGATATGGATCATGGAACTACAAACGATTGAAATTTGAATTTCATCAGAAGTTTTATCCTATGCATCTTGTTCATCGTGATCATATTATATACATAATTATTGGCCTCGCGAAGGAGAAAGCATCACTCAAGCTTGGGGGAGGCTTAAATCAATTCATGCCTGTCGGAGTAATGGGCCACGGGTAGGCCAACCCGAGCCCCAGAACCTTTCAAGACATCGGGGCAGGCTGCGCCCCTCAAGACCCCAGGACGAAGAGCCGCCTTCGAGAAGTCGACGGCAAGATGGCCGACTGCCTACTCACGGCCGAGTCCCAGGGACGACTTTAGGGAAAGTCGACTCCTGACTGGCGACTTCCAAAGAAGCCGGCTTTGGGGAGTCGGCCTGCGACTCCAACAAACCCTATGACCTCATCAAGAGGGACGGGGCAGGGGAGTGGCTACAGTGAAGCCCACTCCCGCCCCTTACCAAGGGCAGGCATGGCCACAGCACGCCGTACCCTGGAAGATCTCCGTGCAGCGTGGCACTGTTGCCATGCCGACAGTGACATCAGCACCTTAGGACCGAATCCTGCACCCACGACGGCTTGTCTGTACGGCCTGGAGGCAGCGGGTCCCACCAGTCAGTGAGACCCCAGGAGACGGCAAGAGGACCACCAATCGGACCCGTTGGGAGCCGGCCCCGGGGAGTCGGCCGAGCCCTCCCTCGGGGCCCATGCGCCATTAATCAAGATGTGATGGAGAGTGGCAATAGTGATCGCCCGCCAGGCGGCGGGGCTGTTGCCACGACCCCGTGATCAAGCCCACTTCATTAGAAGCACGGCTACAGTAATCAGCAGCCGGCAAGACCCGCCCGCGGCGGACGCGGCCTGTCGGCTCTGTACTAGGCCAGTCGGCGGGCCCCAGCAGTCGGCGGGGAAGAAGGAGGCCAGAGGCGCTGACGGCTGGGCCTGCATCTAGCCGGATTACCATTGTACTCCTGGGGGTAGGCCTATATAAACCCCCAGGGCACCCATGCAAAGGGTTGGAATCCATTAGCTCTAGACCAGATCAAATAGGAGGGAGAGAGCTAGCCCTGCCCTCTCCTACCTCCAGGAAACAGCTCAAGGAGCAATTGTATAAGCACTTTGCCATAGTGATCATGTGGAGACCCTGCAGAGCAGCAGTAGGGGTATTATCTCCCTGGAGAGCCCTGAAGCTTGGTAAGATTCGCCGGTGTGCATGTCTTCGCCTCATCCCGTTTCCAGGCACCGGCGACGTTCTACTCGCCCCCACCATGATAAGCCATCCTTTGGCAAATGTCGCACCCAACCCCCGACATTTGGCGCCCACTGTGGGGCCTGGTGCACCGCCGTCCGGAGACCTATTCTGGACGGGAACCCTTTTCCTGCCTGGCGAGCGCAGCCAGGCAGGCACGCCAAACGGAGTTTGTGTCGATGCGCTGCGCGGCTTTGAGATTGCCTGGGCAGCTAGTTGCCTCGCCGAACTTGTCAGAGATGTTTGCCTCTCCGACGAACCTGCATCCAACACAGGCGCGGGCAGCTCCAAAAGCCGCCTCGCGGGCCTCCTCGATCAACTCCACGTTTCTGGCGAGTCTGCCGTAGACTTGGAGTCTGTAGGCTCCATCGACCCGATGCTGGTCGACTCCGACACCGCGTCGCTCGAGGTGTTCCCCACTAATGTGGTGGTCTACGATGAACCTCTCCCTCGCATGGAGAGTGATGGAAGCACCGTCACCGGGGTGCTCGTCATCAGTCATGACGAGCTCCCCGGCGGAGGAGCGCACGACTCACTCGGCGCGGCGCTACAAGACCTAACTGCGCCCATTCTGGAAGATGCCGAAGTAGAGACGTTGGAGGCGCACCACCTTCAGCTCGTCGAAGGCGCGAAGAAGGTGGCCAGCATGAGACGCTTGTTAGAAGCCTACCAGCGGGAGATGGATCGCGCCGTTGGCGGCTTGCCGGCCTCGGCAGGGCCCAGCCGCCTTGGCGCGGTCCAGCAGCGCGGCGTAGCCATCGCTAACCTGTTTGGGGCCAGCCGCCCTGTGTACGCTACACCAGTGGAGAACATTCGAGCCGCCCAGGCAGCGGCGAACGAGTTGGACAATTTCGAGGGCGAAGAACGCCGCCTGATGATGGAGCGAGTCCAGCGGCTCCTCGACGCGGCTGCCGCGCAGAACGAGGCCGGCTACCGCACGGAGGCACCGCAGCGTCAAAACGACAACCTTCGCCGAGATCAAGTCGCGACGTCTCGGACGCCGACTGGCGGCGCCCGAGGAAGAAGAGACAAGGAGCCGGCTGTCAGCCACAGTCGGACTCGCATTACCATAGAGCGCGACCGAGACGGCCGCCCGAGAGCAGTGGAACGACGGGACGACTGTCCACCTCCCCCTCCTTGCAGGGAGAGGCGAGTCTCCCCGCCACCTATTGACCATCCGACTCTCGGTGACCGCCTTGGCCGCCGAGAGGGTGTCGGAGAAAACGACGCCCGCCACCGGATCGACCAACTTCACCGATCCCTGGCGCTGGAAGAAGATGAGCTGGGTCCGCCTTGTTTCGGGCCCCGTATTCGAAACGAGCCCTTCCCCAGAGGGTTCACGCTCCCAAGAGACATGCCCAAGTATACCGGCTCCGTGAAGCTGGAAGACTGGCTGGTCGACTACTCCACGGCTGTCAACATAGCAAACGGCAACAAGCGTGTCACCGTAAAATACGTTCCGCTCATGCTCCAGGGCACGCCCCGGACATGGCTGAACAGCCTGAAGCCCCGCAGCATCAACAGCTGGGTCGACTTCACCAAAGCGTTCGTCCGCAACTTCACCAGCACGTACAAGCAGCCTCCCAAGCCGCGTCAGCTCTCCTTGTGCGTGCAAGGCCCCGACGAGTCGACTCACGATTACCTCACGCGTTGGGCCGAGCTTCGGAACTCCTGCGAGGGCGTGCACAAGGTGCAGGCCATTGAGTACTTCACAGCCGGGTGCAGAGAAGGCACCCTCCTCAAGCACAAGCTCCTCTGCGACGAACCGGAAACCCTGGACGAGCTGCTGATTATAGCGGACAAGTACGCCACGGCCGACTCCTCCATGAAGGCGGAGATCCAAATCAGCACAACTGGCAAAGTGGCCCCTCAAGCTCCAAGAACTCCGGCGGGAGACACCAATCGTCGACAACAGCAGGGCGACCACAAGCGCAAGGCCCCGCTGTCGGCTTCCAGCAGCCAGCAGGTCGCGACCATTGAAGCCCAGCAGCCGGACGGGCAGCCTCTGCCCAAGCGATAGAAAGGCGGCAAGCCCAACTGGTTGTCGGCCTTCTCCTACGAGCAGACTCTGGATGGACCTTGAAAGTTCCATAGCGGCGCAAAGCTGTCGAATCACACCACCCAGAAGTGCCACTGGCTCACCAGGATCGCCAAGGGAGACGGCCTCCTGCCTCCCCCGCCTTCTGGGCAGCCGCCTCCACCTCTGCCCCAGCAGCCGGCTGTCAGGCCAGTCGGTGCAGTACAAGACGAATACCCTGAAGAACATGGAGCCTACGTGGTGTTTACCAGTATGGCTGATGATCGACGCAGCAGGCGGCTGCAGCGACAAGAGGTGAATGCAGTAGCATCAGAGACGCCAGAGTTCATGCACTGGTCTGAGAAGCCCATCAGCTGGAGCAGGGCTGACCACCCAGAGGTGATGCCGAGTCCGGGCTCCTATGCCTTGGTCTTGGATGCCACCTTTGCTACAGATAGACGAGCCGCGCGTTTCTCGCGAGTTCTGATAGACGGAGGCAGCAGCATCAATATCATGTACAAGGACACCATGGAGAAGTTAGGAATCAAGCAAAGACAGCTTCAGAATAGCCGGACTGTGTTCCACGACATTGTTCCTGGGCTTTCCTGCTCACCAATCGGCAAGATTTTAATGGACGTCCTCTTCGGAGACAAAGATCACTTCCGCCGAGAGTCGGTTTGGTTTGAGGTGGTGGACCTTGAGAGCCCATACCATGCGCTACTCGGCCGACCCACCTTGGCCAAGTTCATGGCGGTCCCCCACTACGCCTACCTCAAAATGAAGATGCCCAGTTCCAGAGGAATTCTGACTGTAGCCGGCGACTACCGGAAGTCGTCTGCCTGTGTGGCTGAGAGCAGTCGGCTAGCCGAGTCCCTGGTGATCGCGGCCGAGAAACGGCTCCTTGAGCGAGTTGTGGCGATAGGCGGCAAGCAGCCAGAGGTATCGCCCAACCCAAAGGAGTCGGAGGGTGAGGGTTCGTTCAAGCCGGGCAAAGAGACAAAGAAGATACCTTTGGATCCGGAGCACCCAGAGAGGTACGCTGTCGTAGGCGCGAACCTCGATAGCAAATAGGAAGGCGAGCTCGTCGATTTCCTCCGTGAGAATCAGGATATCTTCGCATGGTCCCCCAAAGACATGCCAGGTGTACCGACATAATTCGCCGAGCACAAGTTACATGTCCGATCTGATGCAAAGCCAGTCAGGCAGCCCCTGTGCCGCCTATCAGAAGAGAAGAGAAGAGTTGTCGGAGAAGAGATAGCCCGACTCCTAGCAGCCGGCTTCATTATGGAAGTATTCTTTCCAGAATGGCTAGCAAATCCGGTCCTGGTACTGAAGAAGAACAAGCAGTGGCAAATGTGTATTAACTACACAAGCCTCAACAAGGCCTGCCCCAAGGACCCGTTTTCTCTACCAAGAATTGATCAGGTGATAGACTCCACAGCCGGATGTGAGCTCTTGAGTTTTTTGGATGCATACTCAGGATATCACCAGATCAAGCTGAACCCGGCTGACAGACTGAAGACCGCCTTCATCACGCCGTTCGGAGCCTTCTGCTACCTCACCATGACGTTCGGCTTAAGGAATGCCGGTGCCACCTTTCAGCGTTGCATGCAGAAGTGCCTCCTCAAGCAGCTCGGCAGGAACGCCCACGTCTACATGGACGGCGTGGTGGTGAAGACGGAAAAGCATGGAACACTGCTGGAAGACCTCAAGGAGACCTTTGAGAACCTGCGCCGATACCAGATCAAGCTCAATCCCGAGAAGTGTGTTTTCGGGGTACCAGCCGGCCAGCTCCTTGGCTTCCTGGTCTCTGAACGCGGCATAGAGTGCAACCCTGTAAAGATCAAGGCCATTGAGAGAATGGAGGTACCCAGCTGACTGCTGGATGTGCAAAAGTTCATCGGCTGCTTGGCGTCCATCAGCCGATTCATCAGTCGGCTGGGCGAGAAAGCTCTCCCCTTATACCAACTCATGAAGAAGACCACTTTTTTCGAGTGGAACCATAAGGCGGGCGAAGCTTTTCTCCAGTTGAAGAAGATGCTGACTACTCCACCCGTCCTGGCGGCTCCGACTCCCAAGGAACCTATGCTCATGTACATCGCCGCCACCAGCCGGGTAGTCAGCACGATCATTGTAGTGGAACGCAAGGAGGAAGGCAAGTCACTACCTGTCCAGAGACCGGTATATTACCTGAGCGAAGTACTGTCGACCTCCACACAGAACTACCCCCACTACCAGAAGATGTGCTATGGCGTACACTTTACGGCCAAGAAATTGAAGCCTTACTTTCAAGAGCATCCGATCACTGTGGTCTGCACGGCCCCACTTGCCGAGATCATCGGAAGCCGAGATGCTTCTGGCCGAGTGGCCAAGTGGGCCATTGAGCTGGCTCCCTACACCATCCAAGTGGGCCATCAAGTCACAAGCACTGGCCGACTTCCTCGTCGACTGGGCCGAGACCCAGTACCTACCTCCAGCGCCTGACTCCATGTTGGGGAACGTTGCAGAAAACAAAAAATTTCCTACGGTTTCACTAAGATCCATCTAGGAGTTCATCTAGCAACGACTGATCGGATTGCATCTACATACCTTTGTAGATCACGCGCGGAAGCGTTCAAAGAACGGGGATGAGGAAGGCGTACTCGACGTGATCCAAATCACCGGAGATCCTAGCGCCGAACGGACGGCACCTCCGCGTTCAACACACGTACGGTCAGCGTAACGTCTCCTCCTTATTGATCCAGCAAGGGGGGAGGAGAGGTTGAGGAAGATGGCTCCAGCAGCAGCACTACGGCATGGTGGTGATGGAGCTGCAGTACTCCGGCAGGGCTTCGCTAAGCTCTATGGAGGAGGAGGGTGTGTTGGAGAGGGAGAGGGAGGCACCAAAGGCGTGGTTGAGAGACCCTCCTTTCCCCACTATATATAGGGAGTCCAAGGGGGGCGCCGGCTCTAGGAGATCCAATCTCCTAGGGGGGCAGCGGCCAAGGGAGGAGTCCCTCCTCCCCAAGGCACCTAGGGGGTGCCTTCCCCTTCCGGGACTCTTCCCTTCTTGAACCCTAGGCGCATGGGCCTCTTGGAGCTGGTGCCCTTGGCCCATATAGGCCAAGGCGCACCCCCTACAGCACATGTGGCCCCCCGGGGCAGGTGGCCCCACCCGGTGGACCCCCGGGACCCTTCTGGTGGTCCCGGTACAATATCGGTGACCCCGAAACTTGTCCAGATGGCCGAAATAGCACTTCCTATATATATAATTCTTTACCTCCAGACCATTCCGGAACTCCTCGTGACGTCCGTGATCTCATCGAGGACTCCTAACAACATTCGGGTTACTGCATATACATATCCCTACAACCCTAGCGTCACTGAACCTTAAGTGTGTAGACCCTACGGGTTCGGGAGACACGTAGACATGACCGAGACGACTCTCCGGCCAATAACCAACAGCGGGATCTGGATACCCATGTTGGCTCCCACATGTTCCTCGATGATCTCATCGGATGAACCACGATGTCGAGGATTCAAGCAACCCCGTATACAATTTCCTTTGTCAATCGGTATGTTACTTGCCCGAGATTCGATCGTCGGTATCCCAATACCTCGTTCAATCTCGTTACCGGCAAGTCACTTTACTCGTACCGTAATGCATGATCCCGTGACCAGACACTTGGTCACTTTGAGCTCATTATGATGATGCATTACCGAGTGGGCCCAGTGATACCTCTCCGTCATACGGAGTGACAAATCCCAGTCTTGATCCGTGTCAACCCAACAGACACTTTCGGAGATACCCGTAGTATACCTTTATAGTCACCCAGTTACGTTGTGACATTTGGCACACCCAAAGCACTCCTACGGTATCCGAGAGTTACGCGATCTCATGGTCTAAAGAAAAGATACTTGACATTGGAAAACTCTAGCAAACGAACTATACGATCTTATGCTATGTTTAGGATTGGGTCTTGTCCATCACATCATTCTCCTAATGATGTGATCTCATTATCAATGACATCCAGTGTCCATAGTCAGGAAACCATGACTATCTATTGATCAACGAGCTAGTCAACTAGAGGCTTACTAGGGACATGTTGGTGTCTTTTATTCACACATGTATTACGATTTCCGGATAACACAGTTATAGCATGAATAAAGACAATTATCATGAACAAGGAAATATAATAATAATGCTTTTATTATTGCCTCTAGGGCATATTTCCAACAGTCTCCCACTTGCACTAGAGTCAATAATCTAGTTACATTGTGATGAATCGAACACCCATGGAATTGTGGTGTTGATCATGTTTTGCTCTAGGGAGAGGTTTAGTCAACGGATCTGCTACATTCAGGTCCGTATGTACTTTACAAATATCTATGTCTCCATCTTGAACATTTTCACGAATGGAGTTGAAGCGACGCTTGATGTGCCTTGTCTTCTTGTGAAACCTGGGCTCCTTGGCAAGTGCAATAGCTCCAGTGTTGTCACAGAAGAGCTTGATCGGCCCCGACGCATTGGGTATGACTCCTAGGTCGGTGATGAACTCCTTCACCCAAATTGCTTCATGTGCTGCCTCCGAGGCTGCCATGTACTCCGCTTCACATGTAGATCCTGCCACGATGCTCTGCTTGCAACTGCACCAGCTTACTGCCCCACCATTCAAAATATACACGTATCCGGTTTGTGACTTAGAGTCATCCAGACCTGTGTCGAAGCTAGCGTCGACGTAACCTTTTACGACGAGTTCTTCGTCACCTCCATAAACGAGAAACATTTCCTTAGTCCTTTTCAGGTACTTCAGGATATTCTTGACCGCTGTCCAGTGTTCCTTGCCGGGATTACTTTGGTACCTTCCTACCAAACTTACGGCAAGGTTTACATCAGGTCTGGTACACAGCATGGCATACATAATAGAACCTATGGCTGAGGCATAGGGGATGACACTCATCTCTTCTATATCTTCTGCCATGGTCGGACATTGAGCTGAGCTCAATTTCACACCTTGCAACACAGGCAAGAACCCCTTCTTAGACTGATCCATATTGAACTTCTTCAATATCTTATCAAGGTATGTGCTTTGTGAAAGACCTATGAGGCGTCTTGATCTGTCTCTATAGATCTTGATGCCTAATATATAAGCAGCTTCTCCAAGGTCCTTCATTGAAAAACTCTTATTCAAGTAGGCCTTAATGCTGTCCAAAAGCTCTATATCATTTCCCATCAAAAGTATGTCATCTACATATAATATGAGAAATGCTACAGAGCTCCCACTCACTTTCTTGTAAACGCAGGCTTCTCCATAAGTCTGCGTAAACCCAAACACTTTGATCATCTCATCAAAGCGAATGTTCCAACTCCGAGATGCTTGCACCAGCCCATAAATCGAGCGTTGGAGCTTGCACACCTTGTTAGCATTCTTAGGATCGACAAAACCTTCCGGCTGCATCATATACAATTCTTCCTTAAGGAAACCATTAAGGAATGCCGTTTTGACGTCCATTTGCCATATTTCATAATCATAGAATGCGGCAATCGCTAACATGATTCGGATGGACTTTAGCTTCGCTACCGGTGAGAAAGTCTCATCGTAGTCAACCCCTTGAACTTGTCGATAACCCTTAGCGACAAGCCGAGCTTTATAGATGGTCACATTACCATCCGCGTCTGTCTTCTTCTTAAAGATCCATTTATTTTCTATGGCTCGCCGCTCAACGGGCAAGTCAGTCAAAGTCCATACTTCGTTTTCATACATGGATCCTATCTCAGATTTCATGGCTTCTAGCCATTTGTCGGAATCCAGGCCCGCCATCGCTTCTTCATAGTTTGAAGGTTCACCGTTGTCTAACAACATGATTTCCAAGACAGGGTTGCTGTACCACTCTGGTGCGGAACGTGTCCTTGTGGACCTTCGAATTTCGCTAGGAGCTTGATCAGAAGTATCTTGATCATCATCATTAACTTCCTCTCTAGTCGGTGCAGGCACCTCAGGAACATTTTCTTGAGCTGCGCCATTTTCCGGTTCAAGAGGTAATACTTCATCAAGGTCTACTTTCCTCCCACTTACTTCTTTCGAGAGAAACTCCTTCTCTAGAAAGGATCCATTCTTGGCAACAAAGATCTTGCCTTCGGATCTGAGGTAGAAGGTACACCCAATAGTTTCTTTAGGGTATCCTATGAAGACGCATTTTTCTGACTTGGGTTCGAGCTTTTCAGGTTAAAGTTTCTTGGCATAAGCATCGCATCCCCAAACTTTCAGAAACGACAGCTTAGGTTTCTTCCCAAACCATAATTCATACAGTGTCGTCTCAACGGATTTCGACGGAGCCCTATTTAAAGTGAATGCGGCAGTCTCTAAAGCATACCCCCAAAAAGATAGCGGTAAATCGGTAAGAGACATCATAGATCACACCATATCTAACTGAGTGCGATTACGACGTTCGGACACACCATTACGATGAGGTGTTCCAGGCGGCGTGAGTTGTGAAACTATTCCACATTTTCTTAAGTGTGTGCCAAACTCGTGACTCAAGTATTCTCCTCCATGATCTGATCACAGGAACTTGATTTTCCTGTCACGTTGATTCTCAACCTCACTCTGAAATTCCTTGAACTTTTCAAAGGTCTTAGACTTGTGTTTCATTAAGTAGACATACCCATATCTACTCAAGTCATCAGTGAGGGTGAGAACATAACGATAGCCACCGCGAGCCTCAACACTCATTGGACCGCACACATCAGTATGTATGATTTCCAATAAGTTGGTTGCTCGCTCCATTGTTCCTGAGAATGGAGTCTTGGTCATTTCACCCATGAGGCATGGTTCGCACGTGTCAAATGATTCGTAATCAAGAGACTCTAAAAGTCCATCAGCATGGAGCTTCTTCATGCGTTTGATACCTATGTGACCAAGGCGGCAGTGCCACAAGTATGTGGGACTATCATTATCAATCTTACATCTTTTGGTGCTCACACTATGAACATGTGTAGCATTACGCTCGAGATTCATTAAGAATAAACCATTCACCATCGGAGCATGACCATAAAACATATCTCTCATATAAATAGAACAACCATTATTCTCGGATTTAAATGAGTAGCCATCTCGAATTAAATGAGATCCTGATACAATGTTCATGCTCAAAGCTGGCACTAGATAACAATTATTAAGGTTTAAAACTAATCCCGAAGGTAAATGTAGAGGTAGCGCACCGACGGCGATCACATTGACCTTGGAACCATTCCCGACGCGCATCATCACCTCGTCCTTTGCCAGTCTCCGCTTATTCCACAGCTCCTGCTTTGAGTTACAAATGTGAGCAACTGCACCGGTATCAAATACCCAGGAGCTACTACAAGTACTGGTAAGGTACACATCAATTACATGTATATCACATATACCTTTCGTTTTGCCGGCCTTCTTGTCTACTAAGTATTTGGGGCAGTTCCGCTTCCAGTGACCACTTCCCTTGCAATAAAAGCACTCAGTCTCGGGCTTGGGTCCATTCTTTGGCTTCTTCACAGCAGCTTGCTTGCCGGGCGCGGCAACTCCCTTGCCATCCTTCTTGAAGGTTTTCTTACCCTTGCCCTTCTTGAACTTAGTGGTTTTATTCACCATCAACACTTGATGTTCCTTTCTGACTTCTACCTCTACTGATTTCAGCATTGCAAATACTTCAGGAATGGTCTTTTCCATCCCCTGCATATTGAAGTTCATCACAAAGCTCTTGTAGCTCGGTGGAAGCGACTGAAGGATTCTGTCGATGACCGCGTCATCCGGGAGATTAACTCCCAGCTGAGTCAAGCGGTTATGCAACCCAGACATAGTGAGTATGTGCTCACTGACAGAACTATTTTCCTCCATCTTACAGCTAAAGAATTTGTCGGAGACTTCATATCTCTCGACCCGGGCATGAGCTTGAAAAAACATTTTCAGCTCTTCGAACATCTCATATGCTCTGTGTCTCTCAAAACGCTTTTGGAGCCCTGGTTCTAAGCTGTAAAGCATGCCGCACTGAACGAGGGAGTAGTCATCGGTACGTGCCTGCCAAGCGTTCATAACGTCTTGTTCTGCAGGGAGAACAGGTGCGTCACCTAGCGGTGCTTGTAGGACATAATCTTTCTTGGCAGCTATGAGGATGATCCTCAGGTTCCGGACCCAGTCCGTGTAGTTGCTGCCATCGTCTTTCAGCTTGGTTTTCTCTAGGAACACGTTGAAGTTGAGGACTACGTTGGCCATTTGATCTACAAGACATATTGTAAAAATTTTAGACTAAGTTCATGATAATTAAGTTCATCTAATCAAATTATTCAATGAACTCCCACTTAGATAGACATCCCTCCAGTAATCTAAGTATAACATGATCCGAGTTGACTAGGCCGTGTCCGATCATCACGTGAGACGGACTAGTCAACATCGGTGAACATCTTCATGTTGATCGTATCTTCTATACGACTCATGCTCGACCTTTCGTTCTTCTGTGTTCCGAGGCCATGTCTGTACATGCTAGGCTCGTCAAGTCAACCTAAGTGTTTGCATGTGTAAATTTGTCTTACACCCGTTGTATGTGAACTTTAGAATCTAACACCTGATCATCACGTGGTGCTTCGAAACAACAAACTGTCGCAACGGTGCACAGTTAGGGGGAACACTTTCTTGAAATTATTATGAGGGATCATCTTATTTACTACCGTCGTTCTAAGCAAACAAGATGCAAAAACAAGATAAAGATCACATGCAATCAAATAATAATAGTGACATGATATGGCCAATATCACATAGCTCCTTTGATCTCCATCTTGGGGCTCCGTGATCATCTTGTCACCGGCATGACACCATGATCTCCATCATCATGATCTCCATCATCGTGTCTCCATGAAGTTGCTCGCCAATTATTACTTCTACTACTATGGCTAACGTGTTTAGCAATAAAGTAAAGTAATTTACATGGCGTTTCTCAATGACACGCAGGTCATACAAAAAATAAAGACAACTCCTATGGCTCCTGCCGGTTGTCATACTCATCGACATGCAAGTTGTGATTCCTATTACAATAGCATGAACATCTCATACATCACATATATATCATTCATCATTCATCACAACTTTGGCCATATCATATCACAAAGCACTTGCTGCAAAAACAAGTTAGACGTCCTCTAATTGTTGTTGCAAGTTTTACGTGGCTGAAATAGGGTTCTAGCAAGAACGTTTTCTTACCTACGTTAAAGCCACAACGTGATTTGTCAACTTCTATTTACCCTTCATAAGGACCCTTTTCATTGAATCCGCTCCAACTAAAGTGGGAGAGACAGACACCCGCCAGCCACCTTATGCAACTTGTGCATGTTAGTCGGTGGAACCGGTCTCACGTAAGCGTATGTGTAAGGTTGGTCCGGGCCGCTTCATCCCACAATACCGTTGAAGCAAGATAAGACTAGTAGCGGCAAGAAAGTTGACAACATCAACGCCCACAACAAATTTGTGTTCTACTCATGCAAGAGAACTACGCATAGACCTAGCTCTGATACCACTGTTGGGGAACGTTGCAGAAAACAAAAAATTTCCTACGGTTTCACTAAGATCCATCTAGGAGTTCATCTAGCAACGAGTGATCGGATTGCATCTACATACCTTTGTAGATCACGCGCGGAAGCGTTCAAAGAACGGGGATGAGGAAGGCGTACTCAACGTGATCCAAATCACCGGAGATCCTAGCGCCGAACGGACGGCACCTCCGCGTTAAACACACGTACGGTCAGTGTAACGTCTCCTCCTTATTGATCAAGCAAGGGGAGAGGAGAGGTTGAGGAAGATGGCTCCAGCAGCAGCACGATGGCGTGGTGGTGATGGAGCTGTAGTACTCTGGCAGGGCTTCGCTAAGCTCTATGGAGGAGGAGGATGTGTTGGAGAGGGAGAGGGAGGCACCAAAGGCGTGGTTGAGAGACCCTCCTTTCCCCACTATATATAGGGAGTCCAAGGGGGGGCGCCGGCCCTAGGAGATCCAATCTCCTAGGGGGGCGGCGGCCAAGGGAAGAGTCCCTCCTCCCCAAGGCACCTAGGGGGTGCCTTCCCCTTCCGGGACTCTTCCCTTCTTGAACCCTAGGCGCATGGGCCTCTTGGGGCTGGTGCCCTTGGCCCATATAGGCCAAGGCACACCCCCTAAAGCCCATGTGGCCCCCCGGGGCAGGTGGCCCCACCCGGTGGACCCCCGGGACCCTTCCGGTGGTCCCGGTACAATACCGGTGACCCCGAAACTTGTCCCGATGGCCGAAATAGCACTTCCTATATATAATTCTTTACCTCCGGACCATTCCGGAACTCCTCGTGACGTCCGAGATCTCATCCGTGACTCCAAACAACATTCGGGTTACTGCATATACATATCCCTACAACCCTAGCATCACCGAACCTTAAGTGTGTAGACCCTACGGGTTCGGGAGACACGTAGACATGACCGAGACGACTCTCCGGCCAGTAACCAACAGCGGGATCTGGATACCCATGTTGGCTCCCACATGTTCCTTGATGATCTCATCGGATGAACCACGATGTCGAGGATTCAAGCAACCCCGTATACAATTCCCTTTGTCAATCGGTATGTTACTTGCCCGAGATTCGATCATCGGTATCCCAATACCTCGTTCAATCTCGTTACCGGCAAGTCACTTTACTCGTACCGTAATGCATGATCCCGTGACCAGACACTTGGTCACTTTGAGCTCATTATGATGATGCATTACCAAGTGGGCCCAGTGATACCTCTCCGTCATACGGACTGACAAATCCCAGTCTTGATCCGTGTCAACCCAACAGACACTTTCGGAGATACCCATAGTATACCTTTATAGTCACCCAGTTACATTGTGACGTTTGGCACACCCAAAGCACTCCTACGGTATCCGGGAGTTACACGATCTCATGGTCTAAGGAAAAGATACTTGACATTGGAAAACTCTAGCAAACGAACTATACGATCTTATGCTATGTTTAGGATTGGGTCTTGTCCATCACATCATTCTCCTAATGATGTGATCCCGTTATCAATGACATCCAGTGTCCATAGTCAGGAAACCATGACTATCTGTTGATCAACGAGCTAGTCAACTAGAGGCTTACTAGGGACATGTTGGTGTCTTTTATTCACACATGTATTACGATTTCCGGATAACACAATTATAGCATGAATAAAGACAATTATCATGAACAAGGAAATATAATAATAATGCTTTTATTATTGCCTCTAGGGCATATTTACAACACTCCACCCATTGGCGGATGCATTTCGATGGCTCCAAGATGCACACCGGCTTGGGAGCCGCTGTCGTCCTCACCTCTCCTAAAGGTGACAAGCTCAAATACGCACTGCAAATCCATTTTGCCGCCTCCAACAACGTCGCCGAGTACGAGGCGCTCATTCATGGGCTCCAGCTTGCCAAAGAACTTGGCATCCGCCGAATCTTGTGTTATTGCGACTCGGACTTAGTTGTCCAGCAGTCATCTGGCGACTGGGACGCGAAAGATGCAAACATGGCGAGTTATCATTTCCTCGTGCAGCAACTCAGCGGGTATTTCGAAGGGTGCGAGTTCCTACATGTGCCAAGAAACGACAACGACCAAGCAGACGCCTTGGCACGAATCGGATCTACCTGCCAAGCAATACCATCCGGCGTTGCCCTTTAACGCCTCCTCAAGCCGTCCGTCAAGCCTTCACCAGAATCACACTCCATCTTTGTGCCGGATCCTCCCGAAGACGTCGGATCCGACTCTAGAGCCCCGGCAGACGGTACGGGGATTTTGGCAGATGGCTCCAAAGCCGCCATAGTCGAACCTGGCCCGGGGACTACGGCGGTGGACTCGAAGACTCCAGAACTCGACCCAAGGGCCGCTCCAGTCGGCCTGGGGACTTCATTAACCCAGCAAGCGGTTGTTGACTCCAACATGCCGCCTCCCAGCCCAACCACCCTCGTCCAAGTCGTAGTTCTGGCAGTCGAAGAAATAGCAGCACCCTCATGGGCCCATCCCATCCTCAAATTCCTGGTGAGCAAAGAGCTTCCAACAGATGAGACCTCAGCTCGGCAAGTACAACGCGGGCGGCAGCCTACACCATAGTCAACAGAGAGCTGGTCAGGCACAGCGTCACTGGTGTCTACCAGCGCTGCGTAGAGCCAGAGCAAGGCCAAGCAATTCTCAAAGACATCCATCAAGGCGAGTGTGGCCACCATGCGGCTTCAAGAGCACTTGTCGCAAAAGCCTTTCGACACGGTTTCTTCTGGCCGACTGCCTTAGAAGAGGCCAAGGAATTGGTCCAAAAATGCAAAGGGTGCCAGAAGTTCAGCTCCAAGCCGCACCAGCCGGCTTCTGCACTCAAGACCATCCCCATTGCCTGGCCTTTCGCAGTTTGGGGTCTAGACATGGTGGGACCATTCAAGACAGCACGAGGTGGCTTAACTCACTTACTCGCCGCAGTGGACAAGTTCACCAAGTGGATAGAAGCAAAGCCAATCAAGAAGCTGAATGGTCCGACTGCCGTAACTTTCATCTCCGATATCACAATTCGGTACGGCATACCACATAGCATCATCACCGACAACGGAACAAATTTTGCCAAAGGCGCCTTGGCCCGTTTCTGCGCAACATAGGGCATCCCACTGGACCTAGCGTCTGTCGCCCACCCATAGTCAAACGGCCAGGTGGAGCGAGCAAACGGCCTCATCCTGTCTGGCATCAAACCCCGGCTGGTCGAGCCTCTGGAGCACTCAGCTGGCTGCTGGATCGACGAGCTACCAGCCATCCTCTAGAGTCTGCGCACGACTCCAAACAAGTCAACCGGTTTCACGCCTTTCTTCCTCGTCTACGGTGCCGAAGCCGTCATCCCAACGGACATAGAGTTCGACTCCCCACGATTCACCATGTACACCGAGGAGAAGCAGAAGAAGCACGACAAGACGGCGTCGATCTGCTGGAAGAGGGCCGGCTATTGGCACTCAGCCGGTCCAGCATCTACCAGCAGAGCCTGCACCGATACCACAACAGGAAGATCAAGCCAAGATCCTTCCAAGAAGGCGACCTTGTAACACCCTCGATGCGACTATAGCTCCCACGTGTCGCGGCACGACTTAGAGACAAAATCGCATTGAAGGCATATGTCGCAAGTTAGGCAATCTTCACAACATCCCATGTAATATGATAATAAAAGGGGAGATAACATAGTTGGCTTACACTCGCCACGTCAATCAAGTACATAAATAACATTACATCATCCAAACACTCATGGCCCGTCTACGGCGCCAAAATGAAAGATAACCCGACATGCGACACGGTCCCAATCACCCCCAACTGGGCACCACAACTGATCATCGGGAAAGGAGACATAGTAACGTTGAGAGTCTTCGTTGAACTTCCACTTGAGCTCGTACGCGTCTCCTGGAGCGGAATCATTAGGCCCTGCATCTGGTGTAATAGTAACATGTGAGCCACAGGGACTCAGCAATCTCGCACCCTCGCGATCAAGACTATTTAAGCTTATAGGTAAGGCAAGGTAAAATATGAGTGGAGCTGCAGCAAGCGACTAGCAAGTATGGTGGCTAACTTATTCGCAAAGGATAGTGAGAAGAGGAGGCAAGCGCGAGCGAGAAACTAGAGAGCAACCTGCGCAAACATTACTCCAACACCGTGTCCACTTCCCGGACTCCGCCGAGAAGAGGCCATCACAGTAACACACTCAGTTGAGTCATTTTAATTAAGTTAAGGTTCAAGTTATCTACAACCGGACATTAACAAATTCCCATCTGCCCATAACCGCGGGCACGGCTTTCGAAAGTTCAATCCCTGCAGGGGAGTCCCAACTTAGCCCATGACAAGCTCTCACGGTCAATGAAGGAATAGACCTCCTCCCAAGACGTTCCGATCAGACTCGGTATCTCGGTAACTCAAGACACTTCGACAGGTTAAAACAAGACCAGCAACACCGCCCGAATGTGCCGACAAATCCCGATAGGAGCTGCACATATCTCTTTCTCAGGGCACACTCAGATGAGCGCTCCATACAACTAAAACCAAACCTCGAGTTTCCCCGAGGGGGCGCTGCACAGGACTCTAGTTTGGACCAACACTCAGAGGAGCACTGGCCCGGGGGGGGGGGGTTAAAATAAGATGACCCGCGGGCTCCGGAAACCCGAGGGAAAAAGAGGCTAGGTGGCAAATGGTAAGACCAATGTTGGGCATTGCTGGAAAAGCTTTAATCAAGGCGAAATATCAAGGGGTTCCCATTATAACCCAACCGCATAAGGAACGCAAAAATCCGGGAACATAACACCGATATGGCGGAAACTAGGGCGGCAAGAGTGGAACAAAACACTAGGTGAGAAGCCGAGCCTTCCACCCTTTACCAAGTATATAGATGCATTTAAGATAACATAGCAATATAATGATATCCCAACAATTAAATAAAAGATGTTCCAAGAAGGAACGGCCTCCAATCTTCACCTGCAACTAGCAACGCTATAAGAGGGGGCTGAGCAAAGCGGTAACATAGCCAATCAACGGTTTTCTAGGACAAAGATGGGTTAGAGGTTTGATATGGCAATTTGGGAGGCTTGCAAGCAAGTGGTAGGCATCGTAGCAATGGCATAGCAAAAGAGCGAGCAAACTAGCATAGCAAAGATAGTAGTGATTTCGAGGGTATGATCATCTTGCCTGCACAGTTGTCAGAGTTGACTGGATCCTTGAAAGCAAACTCAATGGGCTCCTCGTTAGTGAACTCGTCTCCCGGCTCTACCCAAACAATACAAACAAGCAACAAGGATACAATCCACCACGTGCAAGGATCAAGCAATATGATGCAATGATGATATGCGATGCGGGATGCAAAATGCAAGATATGACAGGGAATGCATGAACCTGGCCTCAACTTGGAAAACCAAGTGTGCCACTGGAAAGATGAGATGAAATCGCTTGAAAACTATATAAAGATCACCGGAAACGGAGTTACGGTTTGGAAATGGCAAGCGATTCAAATATGACACCGGTCTGCGATTTACAGCAAGTAGGCCTCTAAACGCAATGAAAGTAACATGCTACAGCACCCAAACAAGACAACAAAATACATGGCAGGGATTCACACAAGATGCTTAACAAAAGTCTAGCATTGAGCTACGGCCAAATCATCCATTAACAGGTTCAAACAAGCATGGCAAAAACGCAAATGGTAAAACAGATCTCAGACTTAGTGAAATTAACACTTGTCTGGAATTCCAGATCATATAGCCCTCTTCGGAGCAACAAAACAACATGCTACAGGACCTGAACATGACAAAGAAAGACATGGCATGGAGCTACTCAACAATCTTAACAAAAGTCCATTAGTGACCTTGAGCCAAAAGGGAGGAGGCGCGGGTCCGGTCGCCGGAGGTCGGGGCCGGAGCGGTGGACGGCAGAGATGGCTAGGGCGACGGAGGCGTCGCGTCCGGGGCGGCGCTGGTGGCTCCGGCGGGCGACTAGTGGCGGACGGCGGCCGGAGCGGGGTCGGCGGTGGCGGCGGCCGTCGAGGCGAGCCGGGAGGCGGCGGCGCGGCCAAGGAGACGAGGCGGCGGGGTCGGGCTCCTCTGCCCGTGCGCGGGCACGGGCGGGCCGGCCACGGGCCGCGTCGGGCTGGCGGTGGAGGCGGTGAAGTGGGGCGGCGGCGCGAGCCAATGGTGGAGCGCCACGTGGTGGCGGACGGGCGCGGCGGACGTGTCCGTCAGCGGGGCAATTGTCCGGCGCGCGCGAAGACGAATGGAGCTAGGGTTTCGGGGGAGGAGAAGATCCGGATTTCGGGGGTTCTTTAAATAGACATAGAGGGAGCTAGGAGAGTCCAAATGAGGTGCGGTTTTCGGCCACGCGACCGTGATCGAACGCTCTAGATGATGGAGCAGAGTTAGGTGGGTTTTGGGCCAAATTGGAGGGGTGTTGGGCTGAAACACGCACGAGGCCTTTTCGGTCCCTCGGTTAACCGTTGGAGTATCGAACGAAGTCCAAATGATGCGAAACTTGACAGGAGGTCTATCAGTAGTAAACCAAGGCCGCTTGGCAAGTCTCGGTCCAATCCGGAAATGTTTAATCCCCACACACGAAAGAAAGCTAGAAATGACCACCGGAGGAGAACGAAGCGCCGGAATGCAAAACGGACAACGGGGAAAATGCTCGAATGCATGAGACGAACACGTATGCAAATGCAATGCACATGATGACATGATATGAGATGCATGACAACGACAACCACACACGGAGACAAAAACCCGAACCCGAGAAATAAAAATAACTTAACGCCGGAAACGGCAAGAGTTGGATTACAAATTGGGAAAATCATATCCGGGGTGTTACAACACTCCACCACTACGAAAGGATCTCGTCCCGAGATCTAGGACTGAAAGAACGCCGGGTACTCAGAACGGAGGTGATCCTCGCGTTCCCAGGTAGCTTCACGGTCGGAATGGTGTGACCACTTGACTTTGAGAAATTTGATTGACTTGTTGCGAGTCTTGCGTTCAGTCTCTTCAAGAATAGCAACTGGGTGCTCATGATAAGAGAGATCTTCTTGGAGATCAATGTCCTCGAAGTTGACGGTGCGGTCAGGAGTCTTGAAGCACTTCCGAAGCTGAGAGACATGGAACACGTCATGAACATTTGCAAAGTTTGATGGAAGCTCGAGTTGATAGGCGAGGTCGCCTCTCTTGCTGACAATCTTGAAAGGTCCCACGTATCTAGGGGCAAGCTTCCCTTTGATACCGAAGCGACGAGTACCTTTCATAGGAAAGACACGAAGGTAAACATGATCTCTGATCTCGAAAGCCAAATCACGGTGCTTACTATCATAGTAGCTGTTCTGACGGGATTGGGCTGCTCTGAGGTTATCACGAATGACTTTCCACATTTCTTCTGCTTCTGTGATTAAGTCATTACCCAAAAGCTGACGTTCACCGGTTTCAGACTAGTTGAGAGGGGTACGGCACTTCCTGCCATACAGAATTTCAAAAGGGGCCTTGCCCGAACTTGCTTGAAAACTGTTGTTGTAGGAGAATTTAGCATAAGGAAGACAATCCTCCCACTTCATGTCGAAGGAGATCACACAAGCCCTGAGCATATCTTCAAGAATCTGGTTGACACGCTCGACTTGACCGCTAGTTTGAGGATGGAAAGCTGTGCTGAAGCAGATGTTAGTGCCCATGGCCTTCTGGAAAGAATCCCAAAACTTCGAGGTAAAGATGTTGCCACGGTCTGAAGAGATCACTTGAGGAATACCGTGTAGAGAGACAATCCGAGAGGTATAGAGTTCCGCCAATTGAGCTGCAGTGATCGACTCTTTGATAGGCAGAAAATGAGCCACTTTGGTGAGTTTGTCAATGACAACAAATATAGCATCATTGCCACGGTTGGACTTTGGAAACCCAGTCACGAAGTCCTTTTCAATGTGGTCAAACTTCCATTCTAGAATGGCAAGAGGTTGGAGGAGACCAGCTGGCCTTTGGTGTTCTGCCTTCACTCTTCTTCAGACATCACATTCATTCACGAATTGAGCAATCTCGCGCTTCATTCGAGTCCACCAATAAGCTTGCTTGAGGTACTGATGCATCTTCATGCTCCCAGGGTGGATGGAGAGGAGAGAATTGTGAGCCTCGTTCAAGATCACTTTACGGAGGTCACCTTTGGGTACAACAATACGATCCTCGAAGAAGAGAGTGTCCTTGTCATCAAGGCGGTAGCACTTGTACTTGGACTGACTCTTGGCAATCCCAATCTTCACCTTTTTCACCATAGCATCAAGAAGCTGAGCTTGGCGAATCTGGTCTTCCAAGGTAGGAGAGACTTGAAGGTTGGCGAGGAAACCTTGAACAACTTGCAGATTAAGTTTGTGGAAAGCTTCACAAAGCTCGGGTTGATAAGGCTTAAGAATCAGACTGTTGCAGTAAGTTTTCCTGCTCAAAGCGTTAGCAATCACATTGGCCTTGCCTGGGGTATACTCGATACTCGGATTATACTCTTGAATCATTTCGACCCATCGAGTTTGCCTGAGGTTGAGATTAGGCTGAGTGAAGATGTACTTGAGACTCTTGTGATCAGTGAAAATGTCCACTTTTCTTCCCAATAGAAGATGTCTCCAAGTCAAAAGAGCATGCACAACTGCCACCAACTCGAGATCATGAGTGGGGTAGTTCTTCTCATTAGGCTTCAACTGGCGAGATGTATAAGCAACAACTTTCTTCTCTTGCATCAAAACTGCACCAAGACCTTGGAGAGAGGCATCACAAAAGACCTCGAACGGTTTGGATTCATCAGGCGGAGTCAGAACTGGAGCAGTGATCAATTTCTCTTTCAAAGTGTTGAAAGCAATATCACACTCCGGAGACCAAACGTACTTGACGTGCTTCTGAAGAAGATTAGAGAGAGGCTTCGCGATCTTAGAAAAGTTTTCAACGAATCTTCGGCAATAGCTTGCGAGACCGAGAAAACTGCGGAGTTGCTTCACGTTCTGAGGAGGTTCCCAATTCACAATTGCAGACACCTTCTCAGGATTGACGGCAATGCCCTTCGCAGAGATGATATGACCAAGATAAAGAACCTCATCAAGCCAAAATTCACACTTGGAGAACTTGGCGTAGAACTGATGTTCCCTGAGCTTATCAAGCACCAAACGCAAGTGTTTGGCATGATCTTCCTTGTTCTTGGAGGAAACCAGAATGTCGTTGAGATAGACCAAAACGAAGTCATTGGTGTAGGCATTGAAGATGAAGTTCATCATGCGAGAGAACGTCGGAGGAGCGTTGGCGAGGCCAAAAGACATGACAGTGTATTCATATGAACCAAAGCTTGTTCTGAATGCTGTCTTGGGAATATCTTCTTCACGAATGTGAATCTGGTGATAACCCATACAGAGATCAAGCTTGGAGAATACTTGAGCACCTTTGAGTTGTTCGAACAGCTCATTGATGTTGGGAAGTGGGTATTTGTTCTTGATGGTCTTCTTGTTCACTGGACGGTAATCAACACAAAGTCGGTCCGTTCCATCCTTCTTCTTCACAAAAAGAACACCACAACCCCACGGAGAAGAACTAGGCCAGATGAGACCCATTTTCTCTTGCATATCGAGTTGCTTCTTCAGCTCCTTCAACTCTTCAGGTCCGAGCTTGTAAGGACGTTTGCACACAGGTTCCGTACCAGGCTCAAGATCAATAACGAATTCAACTGGCCGATGCGGAGGCATTCCTGGAAGCTCTTCTGGAAAGACATCTTGATATTCGCAAACGACTGGAATTTGCGAAATAGCATCCAATTCACCCTTCTCATTGAGAGAAAACAGACGGATAGTATTATCTCGAGCGACAAAGACAATTACATCCTCAGACGAATGAGTCAATTGAATCTGCCTGGCAGCACAATCAAGATGTGCCCTGTGCTTAGAAAGCCAATCCATTCCGAGAATAAGATCAATATCCGAGTTACCAAGAACAGTTGGGGAAGAAAGGAACTTGTAGTCACCCAATGTGATAGTAACCTCAGGGACGCAGGTGTTAGCTGTCATCTGCTTGCCCGGTGACACAATTTGCAAGGAACTTTGCAGATACTAATAATCACACTCATACTTTGATGCAAAAGGTTTGGAAATGAAGCAATGCGATGCACTAGTGTCAAAAAGAACTTTTGCAGGAATATCATTAACAGGAAGGTTACCCATGATGACATCTGACGAGTCCTCTGCCTGAGCTGCATTCATCAAATTGACCTTGGCGAACTTGGGGTTATGCTTGACCACAACTGTACTTGCCGATCTCACAGGAGGAGGAGGAGGAAGACGCCTCTGGTTGAGACACTTGTTGGCATAGTGACCCTTCTGTTGGCACTTGTTGCACGTGACCTTTGAAAGCGGACGGTGATACGGAGCACTCGATCTTGGAGCTTGAGACGAAGTCTTGTTCTGAAAGCCAGGGTTGGTTGGGTGGGAAGAACCACTGCCACCTTTACTCTTCTGCTGATACGGCTGACTGAACGGAGGAGGAGGAAGCCAAAACTTCTGCTGCTTGGCCACTTGAGTAGAGGAAGGAGTAACATCTCTGACTCGCTTCTTGGAAGCATCACACCTCAACTGAGCAGCCTCTTGCTTCAGTGCCATGTTGTAGAACTCATCATACCTCAAGGGCTCAAAGAGAACAAGAGCGAGCTGGATATCTTCTCTGAGACCACCCCTGAACTGGTATATCATGCTCTTCTCATCAGGCACGTCCTGCTTGGCAAAGCGGGCGAGCTTCTGAAACACCTTGTTGTAGTCATAGATAGACAAAGAGCCTTGCTTCAGATTGCGGAATTCCTCACGCTTGCTTTCAACCACGCTATGGGGAATATGATGAGCTCGGAAATCTCGACGGAAATCATCCCAAGTGATAACACGTCCACCTCTGGAATCCTTGTACTGCTGGAACCATTCTGCAGCTTGATCTTTGAGTTGGAAGGAAGCGAACTTAACAAAGTCCTCAGGCCTGACGTTACTGCACTCGAAATGCTTACACAGATCCACAAGCCAATCGTCAGCATCAGTTGCCTCAACACAATTGCTGAAAGTCTTTGGCCCGTTAGCAAGGAACTGGTTGAGTGTAGCAAAGTGACTCTGATTGCTGCCTTGATTCCCTTGGTTGCCTTGATTGCGCTCTTGAAGAATTTGCATGATCAACTGTGTGTTTGCATTGGTTGCGGCCATCACAGCTTGCCATGCCTCTTGAGGAGGTGGAGGTGGTGGCGGATCAGGATTCGGAGTCGTGCGCGTTGGAGGAGCCATCCTGGAGAGGTTGACCACCATTAGCACATTGACAGATAAATATTGAAGCTGAATCCAACGGAATGAAAATTGCAACATATAGTCTTCACATCCGAACAAAATGAACGAATGCATTCCTCTTAAAATGGTCACATAACCATAAATTGAGAAGCCACTTAGAATTAAGGTAGAGAAATAACTCAACAAGGTACAGATCAAGAACGAATAATCGGTAAGAAATCCCAATCTCAAACCAATATCCGTGGAAGAAAAAACTAGAGCTACTAGAATTTCCACCTATGAAACTCCCGAACCTTTCCGGTTATGAAATCAGGTGTTGGGGATACAGGGGAAGCATAATATCTCACCCAAACTAGCAAATCCTACATCCAGCTGTATCCATCCTTCAACACATAACCAAGAAACCTTCGGAAACCATCTACCTCAACCTTCGAAAAGCATCCGTTATACAAGTTATGGCGATACTCCCGAACTCTCGCCCCAGTACTGGGTGGCGTCGAGGTTATCTCACCAACGAACTGCATAAAAGAGATTTTCGATGTCGGCGTACTAAACTCAGGTATTCCAGAACTGCAACGATAAAATTATGATGACAACACCTCAGAGCTCAACTCCCCGGGACACTTCCACTAAACCCCTGACAGGAGGCACCAAGACAATGTTCTCATCATAAAACCATCAGAACGATTCCAAGATACCCGCGTGATCCTAAAAAAATTAGTGAAATTTGAGAAGAGAAGAGTCAAAACTCTACGTCAGGATGCCTTACCAGAGCAATGAGGAGACTGGGAAGTAAAAAGAATTCCTAAGCTCTCCGATATATAATTCCTAAATGACTCAAAACATTTTTCTAGACACAACTAGGCTGCTAAAACGATCAAGCAATGGGGCTCCTAAGGTCGGGGAAGGCTCTGATTACCAACTTGTAACACCCTTGATGCGACTATAGCTCCCACGTGTCGAGGCACGACTTAGAGACATAATCGCATTGAAGGCATATGTCGCAAGTTAGGCAATCTTCACAACATCCCATGTAATATGATAATAAAAGGGGAGATAACATAGTTGGCTTACACTCGCCACGTCAATCAAGTACATAAATAACATTACATCATCCAAACACTCATGGCCCGTCTACGGCGCCAAAATGAAAGATAACCCAACATGCGACACGGTCCCAATCACCCCCAACTGGGCACCACTACTGATCATCGGGAAAGGAGACATAGTAACGTTGAGAGTCTTCGTCGAACTCCCACTTGAGCTCGTACGCGCCTCCTGGAGCAGAATCATCAGGCCATGCATCTGGTGTAATAGTAATCTGTGAGCCACAGGGACTCAGCAATGCACCCTCGCGATCAAGACTGTTTAAGCTTATAGGTAAGGCAAGGTAAAATATGAGTGGAGCTGCAGCAAGCGACTAGCAAGTATGGTGGCTAACTTATTCGCAAAGGAGAGCGAGAAGAGGAGGCAAACGCGAGCGAGAAACTAGAGAGCAACCTGTGCAAACATTACTCCAACACCGTGTCCACTTCCCGGACTCCGCCGAGAAGAGGCCATCACGGTAACACACTCGGTTGAGTCATTTTAATTAAGTCAAGGTTCAAGTTATCTACAACCGGACATTAACAAATTCCCATCTGCCCATTACCGCGGGCACGGCTTTCGAAAGTTCAATACCTGCAGGGGAGTCCCAACTTAGCCCATGACAAGCTCTCACGGTCAACGAAGGAATAGACCTCCTCCCAAGACGTTCTGATCAGACTCGGTATCTCGGTAACTCAAGACACTTCGACAGGTTAAAACAAGACCAGCAACACCGCCCGAATGTGCCAACAAATCCCGATAGGAGTTTCACATATCTCTTTCTCAGGGCACACTCAGATGAGCGCTCCATACAACTAAAACCAAACCTCGAGTTTCCCCGAGGGGGCGCTGCACAGGACTCTAGTTTGGACCAACACTCAAAGGAGCACTGGCCCGGGGGGTTAAAATAAGATGACCCGCGGGCTCCGAAAACCCGAGGGGAAAAGAGGCTAGGTGGCAAATGGTAAGACCAATGTTGGGCATTGCTGGAAAAGCTTTAATCAAGGCGAAATATCAAGGGGTTCCCATTATAACCCAACCGCATAAGGAACGCAAAAATCCGGGAACATAACACCGATATGGCGGAAACTAGGGCGGCAAGAGTGGAACAGAACACTAGGCGAGAGGCCGAGCCTTCCACCCTTTACCAAGTATATAGATGCATTTAAGATGACATAGCAATATAATGATATCCCAACAATTAAATAAAAGATGTTCCAAGAAGGAATGGCCTCCAATCTTCACCTGCAACTAGCAACGCTATAAGAGGGGGCTGAGCAAAGCGGTAACATAGCCAATCAACGGTTTGCTAGGACAATGATGGGTTAGAGGTTTGACATGGCAATTTGGGAGGCTTGCAAGCAAGTGGTAGGCATCGTAGCAATGGCATAGCAAAAGAGCGAGCAAACTAGCATAGCAAAGATAGTAGTGATTTCGAGGGTATGATCATCTTGCCTGCACAGTTGTCAGAGTTGACTAGATCCTCGAAAGCAAACTCAACGGGCTCCTCGTTAGTGAACTCGTCTCCGGCTCTACCCAAACAAGACAAACAAGCAACAAGGATACAATCAACCACGTGCAAGGATCAAGCAATATGATGCAATGATGATATGCTATGCGGGATGCGATGCGGGATGCGATGCGGGATGCAAAATGCAAGATATGACAGGGAATGCATGAACCTGGCATCAACTTGGAAAACCAAGTGTGCCACAGGAAAGATGAGATGAATTCGCTTGAAAACAATATAAAGATCACCGGAAACGGAGTTACGGTTTGGAAATGGCAAGCGATTCAAATATGACACCGGTCTGCGATTTACAGCAAGTAGGCCTCTAAACGCAATGAAAGGAACATGCTACAGCACCCAAACAAGACAACAAAATACATGGCAGGGATGCACACAAGATGCTTAACAAAAGTCTAGCACTGAGCTATGGCCAAATCATCCATTAACAGGTTCAAACAAGCATGGAAAAAACGCAAATGGTAAAACAAATCTCAGACTTAGTGAAATTAACACTTGTCTGGAATTCCAGATCATATAGCCCTCTTCGGAGCAACAAAACAACATGCTACAGGACCTGAACATGACAAAGAAAGACATGGCATGGAGCTACTCAACAAGCTTAACAAAAGTCCCTTAGTGACCTTGAGCCAAAAGGGGTCACAAAATATACTAACAAGCACACGAACATAGCAAAAATATAATCAGTTTTCAGACTTTGTGAAAACTGGGACATACTGAAACATAACTCACGAAGGCATGTTTACGAGCTCGATGCACTCACCACGGTGCAAGTCATGGCAAGACAAGCATACATACCTTAAGAAGGCACAAAATGCAAGCTAGACATAGCAAGAACAATGGCATGGCATGCACGGATCAACTACAGTAATATCGGCAAAATCGCAAACAAGTTGACGATCTGCCCAGATTCGCAACGAAGCAAAAGTAGAGCTTGATTGACTCAAGCTAGGGTGCTCCCTATATGCAAACAAAGACATGGATGGATAGAGCACTACAATATTAACAAAACTCCTTTACTTATCATCCTCAAAAGAGGCACGGATCACTAGGAAACAACAAGAACATATGGCATCATGAACTAAACAATCCCAAGACTTAGTGAAACTACTAAGTCCCTGAAAACAGATTTACCGGGTGCCTCACTTTGCAAGCTTGCACACGTCACCACACACATCCTAAAAATACATGGGTTGCACCTCTGGAAAGATGACAAAACCTTTAACAAAACATATGTAGAACTCACGGGCATAACATGCACACATTAATCATGGCAAAAATGACAAAAGTGCTAAACGGAGTAACAGATCTGACAATTAACTCAAGTAGCCCTCTTCTAACAACATTTCGGGTATCAAGATGAGCTCAAATGAAAATTATGCAATGGAATGAAATTATGTACTCTCTGAGATGAACATTTTGATATGCTATATGCATGAATCGGAGTTATGGATGCAAAGTTACGGGGCCTCGAACAGGAGCATATGGACTGAAAATTTAGGGACTTAGAGAAAATTTCGACCTCCTAGGATTTACTGTAGCTCCGATCCAGATCCAGATCGGCGCACGTCGTTCGAGGATCGCCGGGGAGAGCCCTGTTCGCCGGAGGAGCTCGGGCTCGCCGGACTTGACGGGGGGAGGCGCGGGTCCGGTCGCCGGAGGTCGGGGCCGGAGCGGTGGACGGCGGAGATGGCCGGGGCGATGGAGGCGTCGCGTCTGGGGCGGTGCTGGTGGCTCCGGCGGGCGACTAGTGGCGGACGGCGGCCGGAGCGGGGTCGGCGGTGGCGGCGGCCGTCGAGGTGAGCCGGGAGGCGGCGGCGCGGCCAAGGAGACAAGGCGGCGGGGTCGGGCTCCTCTGGCCCGTGCGCGGGCGCGGGCGGGCCGGCCACGGGCCGCGTCGGGCTGGCGGTGGAGGCGGCGAAGTGGGGCGGCGGCGCGAGCCAATGGTGGAGCGCCACGTGGCGGCGGACGGGCGCGGCGGACGTGTCCGTCAGCGGGGCAATTGTCTGGCGCGCGCGAAGACGAATGGAGCTAGGGTTTCGGGGGAGGAGAAGATCCGGATTTCGGGGGTTCTTTAAATAGACATAGAGGGAGCTAGGAGAGTCCAAATGAGGTGCGGTTTTCAGCCACGCGATCGTGATCGAACGTTCTAGATGATGGAGTAGAGTTAGGTGGGTTTTGGGCCAAATTGGAGGGGTGTTGGGCTGCAACACACATGAGGCCTTTTCGGTCCCTCGGTTAACCGTTGGAGTATCGAACGAAGTCCAAATGATACGAAACTTGACAGGCAGTCTACCGGTAGTAAACCAAGGCCGCTTGGCAAGTCTCGGTCCAATCCGGAAATGTTTAATCCCCACACATGAAAGAAAGCTAGAAATGACCACCGGAGGAGAACGAAGCGCCGGAATGCAAAACGGACAACGGGGAAAATGCTCGAATGCATGAGACGAACACGTATGCAAATGCAATGCACATGATGACATGATATGAGATGCATGACAACGACAACCACACATGGAGACAAAAAACTGAACCCGAGAAAATAAAATAACTTAACGCCGGAAACGGCAAGAGTTGGATTACAAATTGGGAAAATCATATCCGGGGTGTTACAGACCTTGTGCTCCGGCTGATCCAGCGAACAGCCGACCAGCACAAGTTGTCGGCACCTTGGGAAGGCCCTTTCATCATCAGCAAGGTGCTCGGCAATGACTCCTACTACCTAATCGACGCTCAGAAGCCCCGAGCACGCAAGAGGGACGACTCCGGCAAGGGGACAGAGCAGCCATGGAATGCAAATCTCCTCCGAAGATTTTACAGTTGATGCAGTATGTACCGCGCTACCTTTTGTATTAAAGTACCAAGACTTTGGGCCCCCCGAGACGAGCTCGGGGACTGCCCTCTTTTGTTTGTATGATCAAAATTATGCCTACAAGTATGTTACTCTTTTTTATTCCGTTTGGCACCGGGCTCGACAAGTCGGCCCGGGGACTTGCCGCCTTGCACTGTGAAATGCTTCCTGCAGCCGGACAAGTAGTGTGTAACACCTAAACTGTCTCCTGTCAGAAGCCGCAGCTCGCAGAGCGACTGTACGGTGGGCAGAAGTAAGGTAGAATGGGAGTTCGCATGAAAAATGGCTAAGGACTCAAAGCATAAAACATAGCTCAAGACGGCTTCCAGCCTTTTTTCACAAACCGACTCTCGAATAGTCGGATTGCTGCCTTCTACTCAACTTGCTCAGAAACTTTTAAAAATGGCTAAGTACTTGCCTTCCCAAAGTAGCCAAGCATTTGATCCAGCGGCAGTCCGCAGAGCGGCTGTCCGATTGGCAAGGCAGGCAACTAAGAGAAAGCGACAAAGGAAAAAAGCCAAAAGAGCAATGAGCAAGAAAAGATAGAACTCTGATAAATATATTTACATAACGTAGGCCCGAATCTTCGAGCAGAAGTTCAAAATACACCCCGCGGGTGGAATTGTGCGAATTAACAAGTTCTTCAAAGACTACTAAAGCAGATAAAATAAAGATAAGGCAGCAGCTTAGGAAGCAGCAGACGGATTCGGAGGGTCGGAGGAGGCGCCGGCGTCAGGCGTCGGGACGGCCGGCTAGGTAGTCTCGGCTTGATCGCCTCCGGCGGCAGTCGGCTCGGTCGCACGCGGCTCGTTGCTGGAGGCGCGGTCGAGCTGAGGCTGGTCGTCTGCTCTATCTTCTCGTGCCTCCGTCTCGCCTCCGTCCTTCGTCTCGCCTTCCTCCTCGACGCGGGAGCCAATCACCTCCGCCGAGTCCTCTCCGTAGTCTGGGTTCATCCCAAACCACTCCGGCGGTACCTCCTTGCCGTCTTCAGACCGCTCGGGGACGAAGATGCTGGTGTCGGTGTACTCGGCGATCGCCGCAGCACGCTTGACGAGGGCATCTTTCGCAGCTGCCAGCTCCGACTGGGCCTTCGACCAAAGTGTGGCCAGCCGGTCTAGATCCAGCCCTGGATACCACGCCTTGATAAACTCCAAGGCCCGGCGCGCTCCAGCCCGGGCCGAAGAACCTTTCCAGGCCTCAAGACGACCAGCTGCGATCTCTAGCCAGTCGGCCGTCAGGCTGGGGGTGCGCGGAGCCTGCATATCCGGCCACAGGGTGGCAATCGCCTGGGCACCAACACGCTGAAGCCGGCGCAGCATCCGGTGAGTCGGCCGAAGGCGAGCCTCGATGCTCAGGATGTGCTCATCAAGGGTTTGGGGGGCGTCGGCGGCGTTCTCTGCGCCCTCCGCCCTCCGACCTTCACGGTCAGCCTTGATGGCTTGGATGGCGGCCTGCGAGTGCCTAGAAAAGAAGTCTGCCAAGACAGAAGAAATGAAGAAGCAAGTCAAAAACCAGGAGTCGGCATGACTTATAATCGGCAGCTCGAAGAAAGAAAGCAAAGAAACTCAGCATCAACGATGTCTTCAATCTCATGGAAGTCGGAGGCCAGCATCGCCTCCTTATCAGACCAGGAGGAGCGCTCGCTCGCGAACTCGGCCAGGAGGGCGGTTTCCGTCTCTTCCGCCTCCCTCTGCGTCTTCGCAAGCAGCTCCCTCTGCTCTGCCAATTGAGTGGCCAGCAGATCGCGCTCTGTGGCAAGCTTGCTGCACTCCTCCCCTTTGGCGCGCAATGCGGAGTTGGCTTCACTCAGCTGCTGTTGAAGAGTAGCGTTAGCTCCCGAAAAGAAGGAAGAAAGAAGGCGTTAAGTCATCAATAAAGAAGGTCGCCAGGGAGATCCGGCCCGACTGCTCAGCAGTCGCCCCGAATCTCGAGGACTACAGCCCGCGGGTGCGCCAACACGCCCCCGCAAAGAAGAAAAAGGACTTACTCCGGCTCTCTGACAAGTCGGCGGTCCGCTTGCCCAGCTCTTCAACGTTACGGTTGAAGGTAGTGACGCAGAGGTTGTAGTAATCCTGCGACAAGCGTTTCAGACAAAAAGTTAATACCCAGAGTTCATCAATTGGAGTTCCGGGCCGCCTTCTCAGCAGCCAGCCCGGTGCGCTGGCGCGCCCCCATAGAGAGGAACAAGAAAACAAGGACCAAAGGAAAAAAACATACCCGAACGGCTGCCCGCGATGCCAGGTACGCCTGGTGCAATTCTGGAGAGCGTCGCCCTCAGCACGAAGCTTCGCCTAGACGTCTAGAAGCGCCAGGTTCAGCAGCCCTGTGCCGCCTCCTCGCACCCACCCAATGGGCGCGGCGCTCGTCGCTTCGGCATCTGGGATCGCCGAGCTGGAGGTGCCGGCCTCCAAGGGGCGGGGTGCCGAAGTCGCCTTCTCCAGAAGACGGCGCGTTGGCGAGCCGACTTGGAGGAGTAGCCTCGCCACGGCCTCGTCTTCGGTCGGCGGCACCAGAGGGTCCGCTGGCTATTTGCCTTACGGGCTCCCATACGGCAGCGGAGGCGGCGGCGAAACGATCACGTCTAGCATAGAGGATTCGTCGCCTTCCCTCTCCATGACGGGGTTCTCGCCGCCGGCTTCCCCAGTCTGCCCCGTGAACTCCGGAGGCGGCGGCGCAGAATTCAGCGGGGTGACGAACACCGCCGATTGGCGGCGCGCGGCCTCCTCAGCCTGCCGCTTCGCCGCGGCGACGGCTTCGGCCTCCGCCAGTTTCTTCTTGGCGGAGGCCTCCGCCCTATCGGCCTCCGCCTTCGCCTGGCGAGCGGCCTCTTCTTCGTTGCGCTTCTCCTGCGCATTTCGCTCTATTGCCTCCCGGAGGTCAGCAGTGGGGTCAATCCGCCGGGTGGTAGCAGACGTCTCTGCTGACCCCATGACGGAGGTGGCGCTGACCCTCTCAAGAGTGAGGGGAGCCTTGAAGCAAGGGGAGCAAGCAAAAGACTCAGACAAAGCCACAAAGAAAGAATAAAGCGTTAAGACAGAATACTCACGCGGAGACCAGCGGCGGCTTCTTCACTTCCTTACGGAAGCAGATGGCCTTCGCAGCCGCCTCGTCCCGCCGGGTCGCCGCGGCCGAACCCTTGGGTTTCTTCGGCCGACTGCCGAACAAAGTCGGCACGGCCCTACGCTTCTTCCCGCCGCCCGGAGCACCCAGTGTGGCAGAAGAGCCCACGCCAGGCTGGCTGGCTCCTGGCCGATGGCCGGGGGCGACTTCTCCCTCGGCATCGTCGTCAGGCCAGTCGGCGAAAGTGGCCGAAGGCCTGGAGCCGCCTGCTGCTCCTCCTCCTGCCTCGGCGTCGTCCTCCAGAGCCGCCGCCCCCAAATCAGGGTCATCGACGTCGCTCTCCGCCTGGTCGGCAAGGAACTCACGGGCCGGCCCCGAGGTGCCAGCTGGTGGATGGAGGAGGGGATTCTGACCAAAGCCAACTGGTCAAAACAAACTCGGCAAGAAAGAAGACAATCCAAAGAAAGAAAGAAAAGGCAACTCACCACGGGCGGGGGGTTGGCGCGGGAGTACGGCTCCTTGCCGAACCGCCAATCCTCCAGGAGCTTGCTGTCCGAGAGGTAGTTCACCATGTAGGCCACCTCCTCATGAGGCATGTCCTTGGTGCACATCCGACTCGGGTCGTGGCGCCCGCTCATTTGGCATATCATGTGGGGGCGACCTTGGAGCGGGAGAACTCGGCGCGCCACGAAGGCGGCCAGCAGGTCTGGACAAGTCAAGCCCTCCGACAGCGTCAGCACTCGGAGTCGCGCGACGGCGCCGGCTCCCGCAGGCGTCAGCGACTTGGCCCGGTACGACCAGTTGGGCAGCCTCCCAGCCGGCGGGCCGGCTTCGAAAGCCGGCAGGTTGACCCAGTCGCCCCTCACGGAGACGCTCCTGACGTAGAAGTATGATCTATGCCACATCTTCACCGACTTAATCAGCGAGATGGTGGGGAAGGGGTTGTCGGCCCCCAACCTTCGCACGGCGATGAAAGCGCCGCATTGAGTCGGCACGCCTGCAGCCTGGGTGCCGAGCTTGGAGAAGAAGAACTCCCCCTAGAGCTCGAGGGTGGGGAGGACTCCGAGGAAGCCTTCGCACAAGGCCACGAAGGCGGACAGCAGCACCATTGTGTTGGGGGTGAGGTGGTGCGGCTGGAGGCCGTAGAACTCCAGGAAGGAGCAGAAGAAACTGCTCGCTGGTAGCCCCAACCCGTGCAAGCAGTGCGAGTGGAAGATGACCCGCTCGCCCTCCTGCAGCGCGGGGGAAATCTCCCCCTCGGCGCAAGACGCACCCACACATGATCCTTGCCGGGGAGCCGACGAGTCTTGCAGAGGAACTCGATGTGGTCGTCGTGAACTTCGGAGCCGTCCCAAGTGGCGGAGCGCGCCGGGGGAGGCGCGGCGGCAGAGGAAGAGCTGATCGTGAGCTGATCGCCGCGGCGTTCATCGAAGCTTGGGCGCGCGGCAGTGCGAAGAAGAAGAAGGAGGAGGAGGAGGAGAGCGAGGAGTAGTGGGAAGGAGAGGCGCGCGTGCTCCGCCGCGCTCCCCTCTCTCCCCTACTTATAGCCTCGCGGGCTGCGAAGCCGAGGGGGCGGTCGTGGGATTTACTGTGGCCACGGCCCCACGACCCCCATGTTCCACGACAAAGTTACTGCGTGCAGTAACTCCACGGGAATCCCAACCGTCCGCCGGGGCCGCAACGGATCCGCTCGGACGCCGAGGCGCGGTAGTGGCGGGCCCCGCCTATGGGCCTGTCCCGTCGCGCGCGTAGGCTGGCAGAATGGCCCAGCCATGTGTCATCGTACGACAGGCCTAGAACGGGCAGCGGCTTGGAGGCTTAGCCGGCACGCTACTTGAATCCCGCCGCGACGTTCGAAATATTGTGCGAGTCAGAGTTGGGCGAGTCCGACTCCTTCTAGCCGGCCCGGCGGAAGTCCACCAAGAACCATATGTTGAGCACCCGGAAAGAGAAACTGTTGAGGCTTCTCGGCTGATCGACCGCGGTGCCTCACCAGCTTCGGGGACTACTGTCGGAGTAATGGGCCACGGGTAGGCCAACCCGAGCCCCAGAACCTTTCAAGACATCGGGCAGGCTGCGCCCCTCAAGACCCCAGGACGAAGAGCCGCCTTCGAGAAGTCGATGGCAAGATGGCCGACTGCCCGCTCACGGCCGAGCCCCAGGGACGACTTCAGGGAAAGCCGACTCCTGATTGGCGACTTCCAGAGAAGCCAGCTTTGGGGAGTCGGTCTGCGACTCCAACAAACCCTATGACCTCATCAAGAGGGACAGGGCAGGGGAGTGGCTACAGTGAAGCCCACTCCCGCCCCTTACCAAGGGCAGGCATGGCCACAGCACGCCGTACCCCAGAAGATCTTCGTGCGGCGTGGCACTATTGCCATGCCGGCCCTGACATCAGCACCACAGGACCGAATCCTGCACCCACGACGGCTTGTCTGTACGGCCTAGAGGCAGCAGGTCCCACCAGTCAGTGAGACCCCAGGAGACGGCAAGAGGACCACCAGTCGGACCCGTTGGGAGCCGGCCCCGGGGAGTCGGCCGAGCCCTCCCTCGGGGCCCATACGCCATTAATCAAGATGTGATGGAGAGTGGCAATAGTGATCGCCCGCCAGGCGGCGGGGCTATTGCCATGACCCCGTGATCAAGCCTGTGTCATCAGAAGCACGGCTACAGTAATCAGCAGCCGGCAAGACCTGCCCGCGGCGGACGCGGCCTGTCGGCTCCATACCAGGCCAGTCGGCGGGCCCCACCAGTCAGCGGGGAAGACGGAGGCCAGAGGCGCTGACGGCTGGGCCCGCGTCTAGCTAGATTACCATTGTACCCCTGGGGGGTAGGCCTATATAAACCCCCCAGGGCACCCATGCAAAGGGTTGGAATCCATTAGCTCTAGACCAAATCAAATAGGAGGGAGAGAGCTAGCCCTGCCCTCTCCTACCTCCAGGAAACAGCTCAAGGAGCAATCGTGTAAGCACTTTGCCATAGTGATCATGCGGAGACCCCACAGAGCAGCAGTAGGGGTATTATCTCCCCGGAGAGCCCTGAAGCTGGGTAAGATTCGCCGGCGTGCATGTCTTCGCCTCATCCCGTTTCCAGGCACCGGTGACGTTCTACTCGCCCCCACCATGATAAGCCATCCTTTGGCATATGTCGCACCCAACCCCCGACAATGCCCCAATCATGAGCTCTCAAGAGAAATGATTATCCAAAAAAATATGCTCGGCTTTCTGATAACAATCGCACATGCTCGATACTTCTTGTGCTGGCTCTTTTATGATGAAGACTATTGAATTCAAATGGGATTTATTGGAAAGAATTGAACGTAACTCTGAAGATTGGGATCTCGATGAAGGTAAGAAGTCAGGTATGACACCTAAGTTTGATTGTGTAAATTCTTTTATGGATACTGATGTTTTCCGTAAATTTAGCACTAAATATGGACTTGACTCTGAGATAGTAGCTTCTTTCTGTGAATCTTTTGCTACTCATGTTGACCTCCCTAAGGAGAAGTGGTTTAAATATCATCCCCCCATCGAAGTTAAAGTAGCTGCACCTATTAAAGTTGAAGAAAAGACTGTCACTTATAATGATCCTATTATTCCTACTGCTTATGTTGAGAAACCACCTTTTCCTGTTAGGATAAGAGATCATGCTAAAGCTTTAATTGTGATTCGTAAAAGCAATATTAGAACATATACACATCCTGAGCAAGTTAAAGTTGAACCTAATATTTCTATTGTTAAGGATCTCTTGGCTGATAATATTGATGGGCATGATATTTATTTCTGTGATGAAACTGCTAGAATTGCTAAACCTTGTGCTAAAGATAAACATAGACCTGTGGTAGGCGTGCCTGTTATTTCTGTTAAAATAGGAGATCATTGTTATCATGGATTGTGTGATATGGGTGCTAGTGCTGGTGCAATACCTATTGAGCTATACAAAGAAATTATGCATGATATTGCACCTGCTGAGTTACAAGAAATTGATGTCACCATTAAACTTGACAATAGAGATACTATTTCACCAATGGGAATTGTTAGAGATGTTGAAGTCTTGTGTGGGAAAACTAAATATCCTGCTGATTTTCTTGTTCTTGGTTCCCCACAAGATAGCTTTTGTCCCATTATATTTGGTAGACCCTTCTTGAACACTGTTAATGCTAGGATAGACTGCAAAAAGGATGTTATTACTATTGGTTTAGGTGATATGTCTCATGAGTTCAACTTTTCTAAATTTCATAGACACCACCGTGAAGAGGAATTGCCTAGTAAAGATGAAATTATTGGTCTTGCTTCTATTGCCTTACCTCCTAGTGATCCTTTAGAACAATATTTGCTAGACCGTCAAAATGATATGTTTATGAATGAGAGAAGGGAAATAGATGAGGTGTTCTTTAAACAGGGACCTATTCTGAAACATAACTTGCCTGTTGAAATCTTAGGGGATCCTCCTCCACCCAAGGGTGATCCTGTGTTTGAGCTTAAACCATTGCCTGATACCCTTAAATATGCTTATCTTGATGAAAATAAGATATATCCTGTTATTATTAGTGCTAAACTTTCAGAGAAGGAGGAAGAACAATTATTGAAAACTCTGAAGAAGCACCGTGTTTCTATTGGATATACTCTTGATGATCTTAAGGGCACTAGTCCCACTCTATGTCAACACAAAATAAATTTGGAAAAAGATGCCAAACCAGTTATTGATCACCAACGACGACTGAATCCTAAGATGAAAGAAGTGGTAAGAAAAGAAATACTAAAGCTCCTTGAGGCGGGTATAATTTATCCCGTTGTTGATAGTCAGTGGGTAAGTCATGTCCATTGTGTTCCTAAGAAGGGAGGTATTACTGTCGTTCCTAATGATAAAGATGAATTGATTCCGCAAAGAATTATTACAGGTTATAGGATGGTAATTGATCTCCACAATTAAATAAGGCTACTAAAAAGATCATTACCCCTTACCTTTCATTGATCAAATGCTAGAAAGATTATCCAAGCATATACATTTTTGCTTTCTAGATGGTTATTCTGATTTCTCTCAAATACATGTGTCAGTCGATGATCAATCTAAGACCACTTTTACTTGCCCTTTCGGTACTTTTGCTTATAGACGTATGCCTTTTGGTTTATGTAATGCACCTGCTACCTTTCAAAGATGCATGATGGCTATATTTTCTGATTTTTGTGAAAAGACATGTGAGGTATTCATGGATGATTTCTCCGTTTATGGATCCTCTTTTGATGATTTCTTAAGCAACCTTGATCGAGTTTTGCAGAGATGTGAAGAAACTAAACTTGTCTTGAATTGGGAGAAATGCCACTTTATGGTTAATGAAGGTATTGTCTTGGGGCACAAAACTTCTAAAAGAGGCATTGAAGTCGATAAAGCTAAAGTTGATGCTATTGAAAAGATGTCGTGTCCCAAGGACATCAAAGATATAAGAAGTTTCCTTGGTCATGCCCGTTTTTATAGGAGGTTCATTAAGGACTTCTCAAAAATTTCTCGGCCTCTAACTAATTTATTACAAAAAGATATACCATTCGTCTTTGATGATGATTGTGTAGAAGCATTTGAAATACTTAAGAAAGCATTGATCTCTGCACCTATTGTCCAGCCACCTGATTGGAATTTATCTTTTGAAATTATGTGTGATGCTAGTGATTATGTTGTAGGTGCTGTTCTAGGGCAAAGAGTTGATAAGAAATTAAATTTTATTCAATATGATAGTAAAACTCTAGACAATGCCCAGAGAAATTATGCTACAACTGAAAAAGAATTCTTAGCAGTTGTATTTGCTTGTGATAAGTTCAGACCTTATATTGTTGATTCTAAAGTAACTATTCACGTGGATCATGCTGCTATTAAATATCTTGTGGAAAAGAAAGATGCTAAACCTAGACTTATTAGATGGGTTCTCCTCCTACAAGAATTTGATCTGCATATTATTAATCGAAAGGGAGCTGAGAACCCCGTTGTAGACAACTTGTCTAGGTTAGAAAATGTTCTTGATGACCCACTACCTATTGATGATAGCTTTCCTGATGAACAATTAAATGTCATAAATGCTTCTCAAACTGCTCCATGGTATGCTGATTATGCTAATTACATTGTGGCTAAGTTTATACCACCTAGTTTCACATACCAGCAAAAGAAAAAGTTTTTCTATGATTTAAGACATTACTTTTGGGATGACCCACATCTTTATGAAGAAGGAGTAGATGGTGTTATTAGACGTTGTGTACCTGAACATGAATAGGAACAGATCCTAATGAAGAAGAAGCTTTGTGGGTTTCGTTTTCTGATGGAAATGGAACTAGTGCTGGAACCCTTTTCTTAAAAAATGAAGAAGAAGCTGCTAGCTCATGGGACATAGCTTCACTTTAGGTGAACTGCACCAAAAGGTCCCATGAATTGAATCATCCATGTTGGTGACTGGTGTCATGCCTTCTACGATGGTGTTGACTGCAGATATGGTTCCCATCACGAGGTATGTTCCTTTTTGGTCTGACCATTTGCCAAAGATCCTGCATGTTGAGTCTGCTCTTGTGCTACTATTTTGCACTACCATGATAAAGCTTTAATGTTATTATTTTGCACCTTGATCTAGTGGCACTATTAATTTGAGGCAATGTTTTGGCACCGCCAGTGCCACTGATTTTTGTATATATCGAAAGAGGGGGTTTCCTCCGATTTCATTAAAGAAACCCAACCATAGAGAACCATTATCCGACAACATCTCAGTGTAAACGGGTAGTTATGCAACTACTATTAGAACGAACTAAGTACTAGTAGGAGACAAGTTCGCCACATAAGTGATACGTCCATTTTGCATCATGCTTTTATATCGATATTTATTGCATTATGGGCTATTATTACACATTGTGTCACAATACTTATGCCTATTCTCCCTTATTTTACAAGATTAACATAAAGAGGGAGAATGCCGGCAGCTGGGATTCTGGGCTGGAAAAGGAGCAAATATTAGAGACCTATTCTGCACAGCTCACAAAGTCCTGAAACTTCACGGAAGTCATTTTCAGAAAATATAAAAAATACTGAGCACAAGAAGTTCCAGAGGGGGGCCACACCCTAGCCACGAGGGTGGGGGCGCGCCCTACCCCCCTGGGCACGCCCCCTGCCTCGTGGGCCCCCTGGTGGCCCTCCAATGCCCATCTTCTACTATATGGAGCCCTTCGTTGAGGAAAAAATCATAAGAAAGCTTTCGGGATGAGACTCCGCCGCCACGAGGCGGAACCTTGGCGGAACCAATCTAGGGCTCTGGCGGAGCTGTTCTACCGGGGAAACTTCCCTCCGGAAGGGGGAAAGCATCACCATCATCATCACCAACGATCCTCTCATCGGGAGGGGGTCAATCTCCATCAACATCTTCACCAACACCATCTCCTCTCAAACCCTAGTTCATCTCTTGTATCCAATTCTTGTCTCCAAGTCTGGGATTGGTACCTATGGGTTGCTAGTAGTGTTGATTACTCCTTGTAGTTGATGCTTGTTGGTTTATTTGGTGGAAGATCATATGTTTAGATCCTATATGCATATTAATACCCCTCTGATTATGAACATGAATATGCTTTGTGAGTAGTTACGTTTGTTCCTGGGGACATGGGAGAAGTCTTGCTATTAGTAGTCATGTGAATTTTGTACTCATTCGATATTTTGATGAGATGTATGTTGTCTCTCCTCTAGTGGTGATATGTGAACGTCGACTACATGACACTTCACCATTATTTGGGACTAGAGGAAGGCATTGGGAAGTAATAAGTAGATGATGGGTTGCCAGAGTGACAGAAGCTTAAACCCTAGTTTATGTGTTGCTTCGTAAGAGCTGATTTGGATCCATATGTTTCATGCTATGGTTAGGTTTACCTTAATACTTTTGTTGTAGTTGCGGATGCTTGCAATAGAGGTTAATCATAAGTGGATGTTTGTCGAAGTAAGGGCAGCACCCAAGCACCAGTCCACCCACATACCAAATTATCAAAGTACCGAACGCGAATCATATGAACGTGATGAAAACTAGCTTGACAATAATTCCCATGTGTCCTCGGGAGCGCTTTCTTCTATATAAGAGTTTGTCCAGGCTTGTCCTTTGCCACAAAAAGGATTGGGCCATCTTGCTACACTTTATTTACTTTTGTTACTTGTTGCTCGTTATGAATTATCTTATCACAAAACTATCTGTTACCTATAATTTCAGTGCTTGCAGAGAATACCTTGCTCAAAACCGCTTATCATTTCCTTCTGCTCCTCGTTGGGTTCGACACTCTTATTTATCGAAAGGACTACAATAGATCCCCTATACTTGTGGGTCATCAATAATCTAGGCAGGTAGGGGGATGCAACACCAGCTCGACCAAGTTTGGATTACAACCCAAATGCTACCATAGAAACATCAGGGGGGAGATAGGGACTGGAAGAGCCAGCTTCAGCATCCCAGTCTAAGCAACCTTGGCCTCCATCCTTGCAACGCATGGTACACCTCATTTGCCACCTACTCGACCCTAGTGCCATTGATAAAATGAAGTAATAATATAGTTAACATAGATTTGAGTGTCCTCTCTATCATTTCATTTCCAATGTAGATAAAGAAAGTGCTTCTCTTTGTTAGTATATGTTTCATCAACTAGTCCCATTGTTAATGTTTAAGCGTTTCTACAAACTGGGGTGCTTAATTTTAGTTGATCTGCACAAAAATAGAGATTGCAATGTCTCAAGGCCCCTCCTTGTACTACCGGTGTACACTGATGTTCATCACTGGCAGAAGGTGTATCGGGGAGACTTGGGTCGATTTCACGTATGAGGTGTACCGTATGAGGCGTCGCAGGGCCCATCTCGCCCTTGCAGAATGTCATACTATGATACTATCGCAATATTTTCTTCTATTTATTAGTGTATGTTTCATCAACTAGTGCCACTGTAATGTAATCACGCTTTTTCATTATTTTTGCAAACAGGGTTCTTCAGCTGCATTTTGGTAGAACTGCACAAATGTATGGATGGAACTGGCATATATGCAGAGTACGAGGTGTGCCAAGTAAAAATTACCGACACCAAACATGCTCCATGCATGCATTAGCATCCACCACCACCAGTGGGATGTGTGGCTCTCTTTGTGGATGGATATTTCTCGGCAGCAAACCCTCTAACCAAATACTAGTAGCTTATATTGGTAGTTTTCGAGGGAGTACTCTTTTCTAAAAGAAGCACCAATCTATTTTTCTTTATTTGTACACAGTGTCACAAATTTGACCCAAAGGTCCAGAGCTATTTTAGGATGATTGGCATAGTACTCGGAGACTAATTGTAAGCATGATTTTCATTAGCTGTCACATTGATTGTAAGCATGAGCAGATGGAAGATTAGGGTAGTGCCAAGCTTACCTTAAACCCTACCGCCGCCATTGAAACGATGTGAGCGTCGAGGGAACCATGGAGAACGGTGGGGAAGTGACATCGCGCCATCCGGCCTCCTCTTGAGGTGGGAGAACGAATACTCATGTGGCTCCGGCCCTCACGAACGGCACACCATACTCGATCGATTCGTTATCCTCTCGGTGCTCGACCTTCGACCTGTACGCCCACCACCTCCGCCTGACTTTCACCTCGGGCGAATCTGTTTGCTCCATCACCCAGAGGAGTGATAACCCACAAGTATAGGGGATCAATTGTAGCCTCTTTCGATAAGTAAGAGTGTCGAACCCAACGAGGAGCTAAAGGTAGAACAAATATTCCCTCAAGTTCGATAAGTAAGAGTGTCGAACCCAACGAGGAGCTAAAGGTACAACTCTACACATGTTTAACGTTCACTTTACCTAGAACGAGTATGAAACTAGAAATAATTTGTAGGTGTTGTTGGATAGGTTTGCAAGATAATAAAGAGAGCATAAATAAAAAGTAGGGGTTGTTTAGATAAAGACACAACTAAGTTAGTTTTAGTAGAGAGCTTGTTGTCACACAAGAAAGTTATTTGTCCCTAGGCAATCGATAAGTAGACCGGTAATCTCTATTGCAATTTTATTTGAGGGAGAGGCATAAGCTAACATACTTTCTCTTCTTGGATCATATGCACTTATGATTGGAACTCTAGCAAGCATCCGCAACTACTAAAGATCATTAGGGTAAGACCCAACCATAGCATTATAAGGCATCAAGTCCTCTTTACTCCCATACAAAAGCAACCTACTTACTTGGGTCTGTGCTTCTGTCACTCACGCCACTCACCATAAGCAAATCATGAACATATTGCAAACCCTACGCTTGCGCGACACGGAGAGCACCATAGGACAGCACCAGTAATAAAACATGCAACTCAAATCAATCACGATCATCAATTAACCCATAGGACAAAATGGATCTACTCAAACATCATAGGATGGCCATACATCATTGGGAAATAATATATATCGTTGAGAACCATGTTTAAGTAGAGATTACAGCGGGTAAAAGAGAGGTTACACCACTGCATAGAGGGGGGAAGAGTTGGTGATGATGATGGTGAAGTTGTTGGTGTAGATGGCGGTGATGATGATGGCCCCGGCGGCGTTCCGGCGCCACTGGAAGAGAGAGGGAGAGAGCCCCCCTTATTATTCTTCCTCCTTGACCTTCTACCTAGATGGGAGAAGGATTTCCCCACTGGTCCATGGCCTCCATGGCATGGGAGGGGCGAGAGCCCCTCCAAGATTGGATCTGTCTCTCTGTCTCTCTTCTATTTTTGCATTCCTGATTCTGCCCTTTCACCGTTTCTTAAATTCCTGGAGATCCGTAACTCCAATTGGGCTGAATTTGGGACACGATTTTTATCCAGATATTAGCTTTCTTGTGGCGAAAGAAGGGAACCAACCGCCTTACGGGGTGGCCACGAGGGCCCAGGGCGCGCCTGACCCCCTGGGGAGCGCCCCCTGCCTCGTGGCCCCCTCGGGCATCGTCTCGCGTTGATTCTTCTTCCCCAAAATCATATATATTCCAAAAAAAATCTCCGTTAGTTTTTATCCCGTTTGGATTTTGTTTGATATGGATTTTACGTGAAACAAAAAACATGCAACAAACAGGAACTGGCACTGGGCACTAGATCAATATGTTAGTCCCAAAAATAGTATAAAAAGTTGCCAAAAGTATATGAAAGTTGTAGAATATTGTCATGGAACAATAAAAAATTATAGATACGACGGAGACGTATCAGCATCCCCAAGCTTAATTCCTGCTCGTCCTCGAGTAGGTAAATGATAAAAAAGATATTTTTTGATGTGGCTACCTAGCATAATCTTGATCATGTAATCTAATCATGGCATGAATATTAAGACACGAGTGATTCAAAGCAATAGTCTATCATTTGACATTAAGACAATAATATTTCAAGCATACTAATAAAGCAATCATGTCTTTTCAAAATAACATGGCCAAAGAAAGTTATCCCTACAAAATCATATGGTCTGGCTATGCTCCATCTTCACCACACAAAATATTCAAATCATGCACAACCCCGATGACAAGCCAAGCAAATGTTTCATATTTTTGACGTTCTCAAACCTTTTCAACTTTCACGCAATACATGAGCGTGAGCCATGGACATAGCACTATAGGTGAAATAGAATATGATGATGGAGGTTGTGTGGAGAAGACAAAAAGGAGAAAGTCTCACATCGACGCAGCTAATCAACGGGCTATGGGGACGCCCATCAATTGATGTCAATGTGAGGAGTAGGGATTGCCATGCAACGGATGCACTAAGAGCTATAAGTGTATGAAAGCTCAAACTGGAAACTAAGTGGGTGTGCATCCAACTTGCTTGCTCATGAAGACCTCGGGCATTTGAGGAAGCCCATCATCGGAATATACAAGCCAATTTCTAAAATGAAAATTCCCACTAGTATATGAAAGTGATAACTCAAGAGACTCTCTATATGAAGAACATGGTGCTACTCTGAAGCACAAGTGTGGTAAAAGGATAGTAACATTGTCCCTTCTCTATTTTTTTCTTTTTTTTTCTTTTTTTGTAGGCTTCTTTGGCCTCTATATTTTTTGGGGAGGCTTCTTTGGCCACTTTTATTTTGATCATGGGACAATGTTCTAATAATGATGATCATCACACTTTTATTTACTTACAACTCAATATTACAACTCGATACTAGAACAAAGATATGACTCTATATGAATGCCTCCGGCAGTGTACCGGGATGTGCAATGATCTAGCGTAGCAATGACATCAAAAAATGGACAATCCATGAAAACATCATGCTAGCTATCTTACGATCATGCAAAGCAATATCACAGTGATGCTCAAGTCATGTATATGAAGATGATGGAAGTTGCATGGCAATATATCTTGGAATGGCTATGGAAATGCCATGATAGGTAGGTATGGTGGCTGTTTTGAGGAAGATATAAGGTGGCTTATGTGTGATAGAGTGTATCGTATCACGGGGTTTGGATGCACCGGCGAAGTTTGCACCAACTCTCAAGGTGAGAAAGGGCAATGCACGGTACCGAAGAGGCTAGCAATGATGGAAGGGTGAGAGTGTGTATAATCCATGGACTCAACATTAGTCATAAAGAACTCACATACTTATTGCAAAAATCTATTAGTCATCGAAACAAAGTACTACGCGCATGCTCCTAGGGGGATAGATTGGTAGGAAAAGACCATCGCTCATCCCCGACCGCCACTCATAAGGAAGACAGTCAATAAATACCTCATGCTCCAACTTCGTTACATAACGGTTCACCATACGTGCATGCTACAGGAATCACAAACTTCAACACAAGTATTTCTACAATCCACAACTACCCACTAGCATGACTCTAATATCACCACCTTTATATCACAAAACTATTGCAAGGAATCAAACATAGCATATTCAATAATCTACAAGTTTTATGCAGGATTTTATGACTAACCATGTGAATGACCAATTCCTGTCATCTCTCTAAATAGATATAAGTGAAGCAAGAAAGTTTAATTCTTTCTACAAAAGATATGCCCATGCTCTAACAAATATAAGTGAAGCAAAAGAGCATTCTACAAATGGCGATTTTCTATGTGAAGAGAAACAGGCAATCCAAACTTCAAAAGATATAAGTGAAGCCCACGAAGCATTCTACAAAGCCATACTCAAAAGATATAAGTGAAGTGCAATGAGAATTCTATAAATCAACCAAGGACTATCTCATATCAGCATGGTGCATTAAAGAAAAGTGAAAACTAAATGCAAAAGACGCTCTAAGATTTACGCATATCATGTGATGAATAAAAATATAGCTCCAAGTAAAATTACCGATGATTGTTAGAAGAAAGAGGGGATGCCTTCTGGGGCATCCCCAAGCTTGGTTGCTTGGCAGTCCTTGAATATTTCCTTGGGGTGCCTCGGGCATCCCCAATCTTAGACGCTTGCCACTCCTTAATCCTTCATCCATCGTGATCTCTCCCAAAACTTGAAAACTTCAAACACACAAAACTTAACAAAAAGTTTGGTAGGATTCGTTAGTATAATGAAGCAAATCACTACTCTAAGTACTATTGCTAACCAATTCATATTTTGTTTTTGCATTGTAGCTACTGTAATATAACTTTTCCATGGCTTAATCCACTGATATAAATTGATAGTTTCATCAAAACAAGCAAACTATGCATCAAAAACAGAATCTGTCTTAAACAGGACAGTCTGTAGTAATCCGAACATTCACCATACTTCTGGCACTCCAAAAATTCGGAAACAATTAGTAGAAATAAAACAAATTATATAGAAAGACAGTGCAAAAAGTTTCAGAACCGTTTGACGTTCCAGTAAAAAAAATGTAAAATCACACACTACAGCCAAAGTTTCTGTTCTGCACCGCACAAACCAACAAGCAATGTAAACATCCTAAAGGAAAATCTTGGCACATTATTTTTATAATACAATGGAATTGTAAAAGGGGATAATTATTTTTGTTGAAAAGTTTCTGTAATCAAGATTCACAAAGTTTCTGTGAGCATGAACAAAGTTCAAGGAGCTCCCCCACTTCAACAATGCTTGTCTCTCTCACTTTCACTTTCCTTTTTGAAAAGTTTTGGGTTCCCCTTTTTATTTTTTATTTTTTTAAACTATATAAAAGCACTCAACAGAAATAAATGACTCTCTAAAACTTCCGGTTGTCTCCCTGGCGGCACTTTCTTTAAAGCCATTAAGCTAGGCATAAGGTGCTCACGTAATGAATCCACCCGGATCCCAAGGTATATCAAAGCCAATTTTAATTAACAATGATTTGTGATTTAGTAGTGAGCACAAAGTAACATATATCATGTAATGACGAAGTATAACTCTCTTCCTATGCATCGGCATGTCATACAAGAATAGTTCATGCACACATAGTAAAGGCCAATGCATAGTATAAACAGTTTCTTGCAATTTTACCGTACACTAATCATACACGCAAATGTGTATGATCAAGATCAAGGACTCACGGGAAGATATCACAACACAACTCTAGACACAAATTAAAATAATACAAGCTTTATATTACAAGCCAGGGGCCTCGAGGGCTCGAATACATAAGCTCGAATACACAAGAGTCAGTGGAAGCAAAAATATCTGAGTACAGACATAAGTTAAACAAGTTTGCCTTAAGAAGGCTAGCACAAAATCAACAACGATCGAAAAGGCAAGGCCTCCTGCCTGGGAGCCTCCTAACTACTCCTGGTCATCAACGGCCGTCACGTAGTAGTAGGCACCCTCGGGGTAGCATTAGTCTTCAGTGGTGTCGTCTAGCTCCTGGGATCCGTCATCTGGTCGCAACAATCGGGTATGGGGGAAAAGAGGTAGCAAAGCAGCTGTGAGTACTCATACAAAGTACTCGCAAGACTTACATCAGATCTAAACTAAGTATGCATCTGTATCAAAGGAAATGGGTTGTATCTGTGGACTAAACCGCAGAATGCCAGAATAGAGGAAAGGCCTAGTCCTATCGATGACTAGCATCTTTTGGAAACCACCATCTTGCAGCAATAGGAGGGAGTAGAATAGCATAAAGTAAAGTAGCAGTAGTGTTATCAACCTCGGCCGGAGATCCTTTCTCGACTCCCTAAGAGAAAGCAATCCCAGAGCCATACTATCCATTCATCATATCCATTTCTCATATCCATCCATTTCTCATCACAAGTATCCAGTTCTAGTTGTATCGATCGGGATACAACTCCAAGTGTCCATTATCGTAGGACATGCTATCGATAGATGTTTTCTTCCCTGCAGGGGTGCACCAACTTACCCACCACGCTCGATTAACTCCGGTTGGACACACTTTCCTGGGTCATGCCCGACCTCGGCCAAACAATACGCCGCAACCCGACCTAGGCTTAATAGAGAGGTCAGCACGCCGAACTAAACCTATGCCCCCAGGGGTCATGGGCCATCTCCCCGGGGACTCATGCACGTTGCGTACGCGGTCGGTGAGTAGACCTAGCTACCTCCTTCAAAAAGGTAGGTGCTTACCAGTCCAACCCGGCGCGCGCCGCTCAGTCGCTGACATCTATTAAGCTTCGACTGATGTATATGACGCAGAACGCCCATACTATGCCCACGTGATGGTTAGTGTTATCAGGCCAAAGGCCCCTCGGATCAAATATCCAAATCGTAGTGGATTAGGCGCACGCGGTAACGAGCAGATACTCACGATCGATGTGACCCCGTCGCCCCGTCTCGAGTACTTGCGGCAAGGGCTAAGAATGCCCGGCCACGCCTTGTAAGTATCTCGCGGGCACCTTCCAGGTCAACTCGACTCCACATCACTCGCAATTAAGCTCGCACGGGTACCACTCAGGGTCGACCCGTCTTTACTAACATGGTCCAGTGTAAAGTCATAGTAATCATAGTAACTGGGTGTCTAACACCAAGGGGAATACCCGAGGAATCACCCCCGGTGAATTCCACTCGATGTTATCATCAAGGTGAACGTAAGAGGATCCACCCTCGAGGTCCACACTTGAGGGGTTGCACGACAGAGCCGTAACGGAAGTGGTTAAGGAAGAAATCACCCTCGATGACCACGACCGAATAGCTACACTACAGAGATCTCATCAGGAGTGATGTAAGAGGTTCCACCCTCGGCACTTGATGGTAACTCCGCAAAGTCGAGCAACTAAGGAGAAAGTGATGTGCGGTGCCGGGGCCTGGTCTTCGATCCCGTTGATTGGGTCTTAAATGATAAAGCAGGGGCAACAAGGACAAGGTGGGGGTCACTGATGGATCACTAACCAACCTATACTAAGCAGTTTAGGATAAGCAGGTAAGGTATGAAAGCAGGTAACAACAACATGCTGTGCATCAGAGTAGGATCATACAGAAAGGAGTAGCAGTTCTAATGCAAGCATGAGAGGGAAAGAAATGGGCGATATCGGAATGCTCAAGGGGGGGGGGTTGCTTTCCTGGTTGCTCTGGCAAGGAGGGGTCGTCGGGGATGTAGTCGTACTTAGTCGCATCAACGTCGGTCTCGGGGTCTACCGGAGAAGAAGAGGGGGAACAAACAGTAAATACATAGCAAGCAAGAGCATAACCGGACAACAGGCAGAGCTAGACATGTTCTAACGTAGTGCTACACGATACCGGCGAAGGGGGAGAACATCCGGGAATGTTTCCCCGAAGTTTGGCATTTTCCGACAGTCGAACCGGAGGGGGACGGTTGCAGGTTCGCTATGCTAGTGATGTGTGGTGGACGAACGGGTTGCGTATCTGGATTCGTCTCATCGTTCTGAGCAACTTTCTTGTAGAAAACAGTTTCATCCGAGTTACGGATTATTTTCTATGAATTTCCAAAGTTTAAAGGGGTTTTTCAATTTATTTAATTCGAATTATAAACAGTGAAATGTTTTTTTAACTCAGCAGGGGCTAGTTACGCTCAATGACAGGTGGGGTCAAGGAACTGGGTTGACTTAGTCAACACTTTTACTAGTCAACCAATGAACAGTGCATTGGGCCCTACTTGTCATTGGCACAAACTATTGATTAGGCTTTTAAACAAAAGGGGCCATGTCATCTGTACATAGACTATTCTAGTCATTAATTAACACCTAGTAGTACTAATCTAAGCAAGGACCGGCCACTACTCCGGCCATGTGCACGACGCACACACAGCACACACAAGTTAGTAGGCTAGGAGTTATTAACATAAGATGTCATTTTGTGATTTTTGTAGGATTTAAACGAGGCGACTTTTGAATTTGGTCCAATGGAAAGAATTGAACCCTGTCAAGTGTACTACATGCCCATATAAATATTTCTCATAATAAAATTTGTTTTGCTGTTGTTTTGCAACTACACAAAGGGCTAAGCAGTGTTACAGCAGCAGAGCTAGCCAGCGCTACAGTAACATTCAGCAGCTACAGTAGTATTAAGCAAAGCAGCAGCGACAGGAGCTCGGCGACGCGAGCGGGGCGCAGCGGCCGGCCGAAACGCGGGCAGCGCGGGGCAGGCGCGGGACCCGGCCAAGAGCGGCTGGGCACGCATGAGCGTGGCCCGGTGAGCAGCAATACGCAGCAACAGCAGACTACGACGGTCTCGGGCGAGCTCGAGGTTGAGTGCAGGGGAGCATGGCAAGGCGAGTTGGGGCGGAGTTGGCCTCCTGGGAGTGTGCCGAGCACATCTACGTGCTCGGTTGAGCCGAATAGCGGCGACGACGGGCACGGCCGCGGAGGCGAGCTCCGGACATGGCGAGCAGCTAGGCTACGGGTGCGGAAAAGATGCGCGAAGAGAGGGGAAGAAGCGGCGCTCACCGGGTGGCTCAAGGTGGCCGGCGAAAGACTAGGAGCGCAGAGGCGAGGTGGATCAATGCGGCTGCAGCGGCGTTGGTCGACGGAAGGGCGCGAGGCGATGGAGGAGTTTGCGCTGCTCCCCATGAAGAAGTAGAGCGCCACGGTGAAGGAGTTGAGGTCGCCGGAGCTCCTGAACCGGTCGCGGTGATGGGTGGACGCTGGTGGACGCGGCAGTGGCAGCGGCGCGTCAACGAGAGACGGATCTGGAGGAGGGAAGAGACGGAGAGAGTGAGGGGAGTGACGAGTGAGTGGGGGATGGGATCGCATGGCACCCTTATCCCCTCCCGGCGTCGGCGTGGCAGCGCGGGGAGGTGCGCCCGGTCCGACGGGGACGAACGAGAGCGCCCCAGTCGGCTATACAGGGCAAGGAGGCGACAGACGGAGTTAGGTGGGCTGGCTGGGTGGGAGTGGGCCGAGGCCCAGGAGGAGCCAGGGGTTTTTTCTATTCCTTTTATCTTTATCTTTTGCTTTTTCTTTTTTACTTAGTTTTCTTTCACAGTTTTAGTTATTTTCTATTTTCTTATAGCAAATAGCTTTATATAAAAAAGGAATACCACCTAAATTGGTTTTACTAAGAATACCACTACCACATTTAGTTTGAGGTTCAAATAAAATACTTCAGTGTTTTTTATAATTTAAACAACATTTAATAAATGTTTTAAGCCACTATATATTCAGAAAAAGGCATGTAAATACTTTACAGAAAAATGTTGGGTCACCACCATAATTAGTTATGGAATATTCTCCACACGGTGAACATTTTAGTTTGCATGTTTGACCAATTTGAATTTTGACTTTAATTTGAATTGAATTTAAATTATGCTTGGATCAAAAGAGGATTAGCAACAGTAATGTGATGAACTGCATCATTAGCAGAGGATTATTGTAGCTTGATTATCCGGGCGTCACATTCATGTTCATAATCAGAGGGGTATTAATATGCATATAGGATCTGAATATTTGATCTTCCACCAAATAAACCAACTAGCATCAACTACAAGGAGTAATCAACACTACTAGCAACCTACAGGTACCAATCCCAGACTTCGAGACAAGAATTGGATACAAGAGATGAACTAGGGTTTGAGGGGAGATGGTGCTGGTGAAGATGTTGATGGAGATTGGCCCCCTCCCGATGAGAGGAGCGTTGGTGATGACGATGGTGATGATTTCCCCCTCCCGGAGGGAAATGTCCCCGGCAGAACAGCTCCGCCAGAACCCTAGATTGGCTCCGCCAAGGTTCCGCCTCGTGGCGGTGGAGTCTCGTCCCGAAAGCTTGCTTATGATTTTTTCCTCAACGAAAGACTCCATATAGCAGAAGATGGGCATCGGAGGGCCACTAGGGGGCCCACGAGGTAGGGGCGTGCCCAGGGGTAGGGCACGCCCCCCACCCTCGTGGCTGGTGAGTGGCCCCCCTCTGGTACTTCTTGCGCTCAGTATTTTTTATATATTCTGAAAATAACTTCCGTGAAGTTTCAGGACTTTTGGAGCTGTGCAGAATAGGTCTCTAATATTTTTCTCCTTTTCCAGCCCAGAATCCCTGCTGCCGGCGTTCTCCCTCTTTATGTAAACCTTGTAAAATAGGAGAGAATAGGCATAAGTATTGTGTCATAATGTGTAATAAGAACCCATAATGCAATAAATATCGATATAAAAGCATGATGCAAAATGGACGTATCAACTCCCCCAAGCATAGACCTCGCTTGTCCTCAAGCGAAAGCCGAAGTCCAAAAATATGTCCACATGTTTAGAGATAGATGTGTCGATAAAAATAAAATACGAACATGAGGGCATCATGATCATTCTTAGAACAACAGCTTATATAATTATTGTCATATGATCTCTTATGCTAGAGTAACAATTAAACCACAATTTCAAGTATGAATCGTAAACTTCATTGAAAACTAACAAACTATAATCTCAGTCATTGAAGCAATTGCAATTTATCATAACATAGGAAAGAGTCAATATAAGAGCTTTTCAGCAAGTCCACATATTCAACCATCTTTTAGCCTTTCACAATTGCTAACACTCACGCAATATTTATGGGTATGAAGACTTAATCGGACATAGAGAAAGATAGGGGCTAAATAGTTTTGCCTCCCAACGTTTTACCTCAAGGGTAATGTCAACAATAATAGTTCATGAAAACTCACATCCAATTAGCCATATATACCAGGATCTTTCCAACATATTGTGCTTGCCAAGAGATAAAATGTAAAAAGGAAAGGTGAATATCACCATGACTCTTATGTAAGGTGGGAGATAAAAGTAAAAGATAGGCCCTTCGTAGAGGGAAGCAGAGGTTTTCATGCGCTTTTATGGTTGGATGCACAAAATCTTAATACGAAAGAACGTCACTTTATATTGCCACTTGTGATATGGACCTTTATTATGCAATCCATCGCTTTTATTTCTTCCATATCACAAGATCGTATAAAGCTTATTTTCTCCCACACTAATAAGTTGTACATATTTAGAGAGCAATTTTTATTGCTTGCACCGATGACAACTTACTTGAAGGATCTTACTCAATCCATACGTAGATATGGCGGACTCTCATGGCAAAACTGGGTTTAAGGGTATCTGGAAGCACAAGTAGTATCTCTACTTGGTGCAAAGAATTTGGCTAGAATGAGGGGGAAAAGCAAGCTCAACCATGTTGGATGATCCATGACAATATAATCTATCTCAGATGTAAGAAAACATAACCCATTATGTTGTCTTCCTTGTTCAACGTCAACTCTTTAGCATGCCATATTTTAATGAGTGCTCACAATCATAAAAGATGTCCAAGATAGTGTATTTATATGTGAAGACCTCTCTTTCTTTATTACTTCTTATTAATTGCAACGATGACCAAAACTATGTTTGTCAACTCTCAACAACTTTTAATCATCATACTCTTTATATGTGAGCTCATTACTCTCCATAAGATTCATATGATCTCTTTTATTTCTTTTTATTCTTTCTCTTTTATTTTATTCACTCAAGATCATGGCAAAATAATCAAGCCCTTGACTCAACACTAATCTTTATTATATAGCTCACGGACTCGATTACATATGAAGATCATAAAGCAAAACTCACAACTAGATCATACTAACACTTTATTCTACTAGATCAAAATATTATCAAAAGGATCGAACTAAGAAAAACCGTAAAGATAAAAGTGATGGTGATACGATACCGGGGCACCCCCCCCCCCCCAAGCTTGGCAGTTGCAAGGGGAGTGCCCATACCCGAGGCTCAGTTCTTCTTTGTTGGTGAAGAAGGTGGAGTTGTCGATGATGGATAGTCGCACATCGAGCGTAGGAGGTCCTCCAACTTGTGGATAATGCCCTTGAGTGCGATGATGTGCTCTTGGTCCTCCGTGGTCTTCTTGATCCCTTCATCCTTGTTGATCTCCATAGGTTCTTCCCTCTTCTGCTCTATCTTCATTAGCCAAGCATCGTTGTCACCATTGTTGGAGGAGGGAGACGACATACACTACAAGAAAAATACACTTCCATGATGATACATGTTTGTCACAGTAGGTCGCATTTTCCGTCATGCATGTACATCCATGATAATTTTATGACAGAATCAAGATAGTCATACATGTGCTGTCGTAGAAGTGTTCCATGACATTACCAAAATTATCATCACGGAAGTGTCCACTTCCATGACGATAAATCCCGCGTCACATAAGTGCTTTCATAAGGGTGACCCACACGTGGCATCCACTATAATGGAACACCGTTAAGCTATCGGGTCGGGTTTTGGATCTGATAACCCGTTAACAGCCCCGACCAATGGGGATTTTCCATGTGTAAAATCGTCATTGGCTGGAGGAAACACGTGTCGGCTCATTGTTGGGACAGATGTCATGCACTCATTGGACAGAAGGCGCCTATGATACGTCGACACATGGCACGGCCTAACAGAGGCCCATTCCTGTGAAAAGGCCGGCCCGTTTGACTTGGTCAAAAGGTGGCAGGTCGGCCCATGTAAAGCATGTTAACAACATGTTCGCAATAGCCCATTTATAGCCCGCTAACCCAAGGCCCATTACGCCCTATCCGAATTAGGCCCAGTAGCATCATCTGGGCCATCCAATATGATTCCATCTTGTTTTCACTTCTGGCCCATGTATGGCCCATGACGTCTTTTGGCCCATATGAGGCCCTATGTAACTCTTGGCCTATTAACGGCCCGTGGTGAAACTGGCCTGTAATGAATAGTGTATCACTTTACACCCATTAACGGCCCGTGGTGAAACTGGCCCATAATGAATAGTGTATCACTTTATACCCATTAACGGCTTGTTATTCCGTTGGGCTGTTTCCAGCCCACGTTATCTTTTGGCCTTCTCAGAGCCCATTTATTCTTGGGCTCATTTCCAGCATTCGTTTACTTACGGCCCGTTATTGTCATTTTCTGATTGTGGGCCAAATTCATCCCATGGTTATAGTCCGCCCGTTTGTGGTCCGTTAATACGTTGGGCCATTTTTATAGCGTCATCAAATACGGCCTATTAACGATGGCCCGTTATGGTCGGCCCATGAACGGACGATTCCAACTCTAGCCCGTTTACGGCCATAATGTGGTATGTTTGGCCCATGTTTGGCCAATCGATCATACGGCCCGTATAAGGCCCATTGATGATATGGTCCACAGAAGGCCCATTGTTTCTATGGCCCGTAGAAGGCCCACTATTTCTATGGCCAGTAGGAGGCCAAGTGTCACTACAATAAATATTAGCCCATGGTTATTGTGGCCTAGTTTTAAAAAATAGGTTATTGCAGCCACTAGCTAACCGCGGAAAAAGAACTACAATGACTACAAGCAAACAAATAAACAAGACAATAAGGAAATAAATAAGCAAGCAACTAACACTAGGCTATCACGGCTATTACAGATATTACATCCACTAGGCATCAAAGTTCGCCACCAGTGCAAATATAGGGAACAAAGCAGCATATCATATACATTGGCTATCAAAGTTGGCGACCAGCGCAAATAAATGCCGCAGCAAAACAAATCCAGAACTGAAACCACTTCAGAAGATCTCAAGAAACAATATCCTAGGTACCCATAATGCTGGCAAGATGCTTAGCAAGCTTATTAACTTTCTCTTATTTACCGCTTAAATCCTCCAGCGCTTGTTGTTGCACCAGAAAATATGCATCTGAATTCTACAGGGACTTCCTCAGTCCTTCAGCTTCCTGTCGCAGCACATCTGATTGATGTCTTTCAACTTGAAGTTGAGACTCGATAAGACGAACTGATTCAGGCAGCAAGTTCGAAGAGCTTGTGCCAGCAGTAGTGGCCAGTAACTCGAACACTACATCAAGACAGGACTTTTAGGTCCCCTCACTGTCGTCAAGATAGTTTTTATCAGCTTTCTTGGAGACCAACAGGGATGTCTCACTATCTTGAACGTTATCTGCATTACTTCCTTTACCATTGGATAACGCGGTACTGTTCTCCAATATTTTGTCTGCATTCTAAAAGAGAAACAAGCAGACACATCACATGTTTACTATGTTGTATATTGAACTCATTTTGGTAAATGAGTCCAGTAGTAAAGTGGACAGGATAACAGCATGAAACAAACATATATCTATGTACCATGGTCACTTTATGGTCTATATCATTCTAGTTTGTGTTGCCAAATCAAGATAGAGACACAGTTCAAATAATATGTGTTCAAGATAAAGCAGAATAGACAGAATATAAGTGTGGGTAACTATAGAGCAATAACAACACTTGTAATGTGCATGACATGAGAACATAACTGTTTATTCAATTGAAACTGAAATCAACATAGAGCAAGTTACAACAGCAAACCGGTTAAAGAAACAGGTTTAAAACATACCTATTGCGCCATTGGAGTTTCAATTCCATCCTTTAAATTTGAAAATAGTTGGTATGAGTAAATACAGTAATGCAAGAGCAAAGGAGTACGAACCATAGCTACAGAACCTGACCTGAGAACAAATCTTCTTCTCCTTTAAGTGTTGAGTTGGGATTCGGAGTGGTGGTCCTCATGCTTTGGGCCCTATAGTTCCCTTACTAACTGCTCGTGTTTGGGTGCTCTATGGTGGAGACGGTGTTGTGTCAACTGGAACTGGGTTACTATCTGCCGGGGTTGGGGTTAGAAGGGGTGCAGCTAGTTCTCTGTTCAACTGGGTAGGGGTACAATCTGCGAGAGTCTGGGTTATGTATGGTGGATCTGGTCCTTGGGCAAGTATGACCGTGGTTCTATCTGCATCAACTGGTAGCACTATCTTTTCCGAAGACCGTGTTGTTACTCCCTTAGATACTGCCATCACGCTCTCCAATTCAAATGGCTGATAAACAAGAAAAGTAATTGAAAGTATAGACATTGTATGATAGACAGGTGCAACGGATAGTGGGGAATAAAAGAGGGCATGAAATAATTCATATTTATGTTGTCTAACCAAACAGGATAGCATGACACAATTTCACATATATGATGGCTAACTAAACAGGATAGCATGACACAATTTCACATTATGATGGCTAACTAAAAAAGATGGAAAGACATAGTTCAAAATATGAGACTATGTAAACAGGATGACATGACATAACTATATAATGTGTTTATTAAATAGGTTGGCATGCCATAATTCACATACATTCACGGATAGAATGCCATAATTCAAAATATGATGGCTATAAACACTAAACAGGATGAGATGATATAACTATATGATGTCTTTATTAAATGAGTTGCCATGCCATAATTCAGATAGATGATGTGTATGTACTATGTAAACATGATGGCATGATATAATTCAAATATATGATTTATATAGTAAGCAAGTAAGCAGATGGCAATCCATATATGATGTAAAAACTAAGCAATGCAAGACAACATGCATGAGATGGGTAATATAACCCTGCCAAGTTTGAGCATAGACCTCAGGGAGGAAATTGGATTGGTCATCAGTCTCTGAATCCTCCTCTGAGGAGCTTTCTATAACCAGCAAGATGTCTGCTTCAGCAGGTAGCATTGTCTGCTCTGAATACCTTGTTTTCACTCCAGATACTTCCATCACCGCTTCAAATGGCTGATGCACAGGAAGATAGTTGAATATACAAACGTTGTCGACAAATGGAACACGTAATACAAAAAAATGATAGCATGATATAATTCACATACATGATGATTGGCTAAACAGCATGGCATTGCATAATTCACATATATAATGCCTTTGCAACAAGATAGCATTGTATAATTCACATATATAATGTCTTGCAACAAGATGGCAATGCATAATTCACATATATGGTAATTAGACACTGAACAAGTGGCATTCACACAAAGCATGTCTAAACTAATCAAATGACATAGCAATGCGAGACACCATACGCACGATATGAGCAACATAACCCTGCCAAGTTAGAGCATACACCTCGGGAGGAATAGGACTGGTCATATGTCTCTGAATCCTCCTCTGAGGAGCTATCCGTAACCAGCGAGATATGCGCTTCGTCAGATAGCATAGTCTGCTCTGAAGACCTTGTTTTCACTCCAGAATTTGCCATCATCGTGTCAAATGGCTGATGCACACGAAGAGCAGTTGAATTTACTAACATTGTTGACAAATGTAATATGTAATGAAAAAAAGGATGGCCTGATATAATTTACATATAAGATGACTGGCTAAGCAGGATGGCATTGCAAAATTCACATATATGATGCCTGGCTAAACAAGATGGCGTTGCATAATTCACATAAATGATGAATAAACTAAACAGATGGCATTCGCACAAAGGATGTCTAAACTAAGAAGATGACATATTTGATGTATAAAGTAAGCAATGCAAGACACCATATGCATGATATAACCAACATCAGCATGCCAAGTTAGAGCGAAGACCTCAGGGGGTAAATAGGAGTTGTCTTCTCCTTCTGAATCCCCCTCAGAACAGATATCTTCCTCTCAATTACAATCCAAAATGCGTGGAGGGGGGGCTGCCTTTGCGCCTACCATGGAGCGACGTCTACATGAAATTTTATTGCCACACAAGGCTCGTCTCTTTTTCTCTACATGTTCAGTTCCATTGTTTACAATAATTGTCATGCATAGGAAAAACATAGTGAGATTATGTAAGGAGTGCATGCAGAAATCCAGAGTGATGGTAGCAACCTGTGGATAGACCCAAAACCAATAATAGCAGGCAGATAATGGCTTCAATTAAAAACTACAGATAATGGCTTCTTTACTGTTTGTTTCCCACCCAACATGAAACTCATAGTAGACACCGGAGATTAACTAGATAGTAGATAGATACTATTGATAGCGGACCCGATATGTACCCCACAACCATTTAAAAACTCAAGTTTGACCATTAGTTTGGAGCTGACTCAGAGTCTAATCAGTGAACAGGACGATAAAGTAGCATGTAATATTAAGCGATGCATAACGTAAGCAGACACGAAATAGTGCGACCTCTCTTGCGGACCCGTGTAGTCCTCGAGGTCATTTGCTCGGTTGATGATGGTAATGCAGTTTTCATGGCTGCCAGCAGCGGGGAAGAAGATCTGAGGCGGCGAAAGACAGTCTGGAGGCCGGATCCCTGCTATGTTGGACCCTTCTGTCATTGGAGCAGCTGAGCTAGGGTGGACGACGGCGCAGCAGGAGCAGGACAAACCACGCAAGGTTTTCTTTGACAACTATCTGTAAGAGAAGTAATTCTGTAAGGGCTCGTTTGAATTGGAGGATTCCAACAATGTAGGGATAGGAAATATACGGGAATAGGATAGGAATGCACGTGCAAAACAGAGAATTTAGAAACACAGGATTTCTGCCAATCTGGGTGTTTGATTCACAACAATTGGAAGATCACATGATGCAAAGAAGCATGGTGAGATTAAGTCAAAGCACAAGAAAATGTACGGTTATAATGCTATTATGCTACTATCTCTTAGTGTTGTGCTTCATGAATAGGGATTTGAAAAGGAGAACAAGTGAAAATTAAAATTCCTACATTTTTTCTTTCAAGGAGACACTAAAGGAACAAATCCGTGTGCTCAGTGGACAATATATATAACATGTAGAGTAAAAAAGTGATGCAACAAGTGTACAACCTCTTTGGCGAAGCCATGTCGATCTCAGCGTGATTGGTTTGGCCGGTCAGGATGCTCCGGCTGACTTTGCTGTCGGAGGAGGGGAAGAAGATCTTAGGCGTCTGGAGATGGAGCCCGAGGTACTGCTCCGCTGTGATGGAGGGTTTCCTCGTTGCAGCAGCTCCGGTGAGTTATACAACGCCGAGGCTAAAGCAGGACAGGAGAGACAACGAACAATGTTAACCTAAGTGGAATTCTAGTAGCATCTCCAATACATGACGTAAAATACATAACCACAAAGTGCTAGATGTAAAATACATCAGCCACTCATCTCTGAACTTAACTGTCGAAACTGAACTTAACTGTCGAAACTAAATTTTGCTGTTGAAACTGAATTTTGCTGTCGAAACTGAACGCACTAGCAAGGTGAGGATACACGTCGGTCGACTGACTTTTTCATCTCTGGTTAGCCGATTTTTCAGTCATTGGATATGAAATCAAGGGCCTGCGGTTCATCTTCAACCTCCACCCCCCTGAGCTGCCAGCCACCACCGGCCAAACAGCAGCCCCCCGCCGCCCGCGGCCGGCGGTGCGCCGCCCCGCCCGCCCCGATAACACTCCCCACCCCCGGTCCGCCGCCGCCCCGGCCATCCCTCTAGGCCCCCCGTGCCGAGCTTTTTCTCCGGCGATCCCCACGCCACCGCCCTGCCAACGCCCCGCCACCGCCGGCGACCACCGCCCCCATCCTGAACCCTAAGGTAGATAGTAGGGTACCTCTCGGGCAAGCCCCCCTCCCCGTTGCGGCTGGTTCTTCCTTCACCCCGGCGAATGTCAGGGTATTCTCACGGGGGGTAAGACTGCTGCCGGAATATCCAGGGACGGATATGCGAGTAGCACGCGCTAGTTTACCCAGGTTCGGGGCTCTCCGGAGAGATAACACCCCTACCCCTGCATGTCTGAGTATATCTGGTATGTATATCTGGTACAGAGTGCTCCTGGAGCTGTATCTGAGATCAGTAGCAATGCGAGCTAGCTTGCTAGGGTGGCACATGAGCCTGGCCATGTGTGGCCGTGGGAGTGTGATGCTCATACGTGAGTGCCCATGAGAGTCCATCCTCTGATGGATGGATGGGGCTAGCTTATATAGGCATGGCTAGCTTGACATGTAAGTTATGTGGGTAGCTTAGGAAGTAAGCTAGGTAGTGGCATGGGAACAAGGGGGCATGGTGGGTGTCATCCTTGTCCCCTGGGTCACTTCATAAATAGTGCCCAGGGACAAGGGACGTTGTACATGATGGCTGGGGTGACACGTGAACAGTGTCGGGTATGGTCGTCACGTCGGGGTCACGTCAGGCTGCAGTTGACTTCGGGAAGCCGGCCTGGTGGAGTAGTCGGCAGCCAGCAGTCATCCTGGTGGAGGAGTCAGCAGCCAGCAGTCGGCCTGGTGGAGGAGTTGGCAGCCAGCAGTCGGCCTGGTGGAGGAGTCGGCAGCCAGCAGTCGGTCTGGTGGAGGAGTCGGCAGCCAGCAGTCGGCCTGGTGGAGGAATCGGCAGCCAGCAGTCGGCCTGGTGGAGGAGTCGGCGGCCAACAGTCGGCCCGGTGGAGCAGTCGGCAGCCGGCAATCGGCATGGTGGAGCAGTCGGCAGCCGGCAGTCGGCCTGGTGGAGCAGTTGACAGCCGGCAGTCGGCCTGGCCGGGCAGTCAGCAGCCTGCAGCCAGCAGTCGGCCTGGTGGTTTGGACTGAGGGGTTTTGCTAGCCCCGATGTCTTGAATTATTGTCTCACCATCTTCGGGGTATCCGTGTCCAATTACTCCGACAGTAGCCCCCAAGCCTCCGGGCAACTTGGCAAAGTTGGGCGGAGGTTTTTTGGTGAGTGTTCATGGAAATTATCATGAAAAAGACAAAAGTTAGTCCACGCAGATATATCAAATGTTTGCTTTAAGCATTGCAAGTTTAATGCAGAGGGTGCCGACTCAGTTTCGTCCGAGCCCCCTTAATCTTTTTCGTGTTCCCTCCGCTTTTTGGCTTGTGCTCTTGCTTGCCGGACAACCGCTCTGTGGTCTGTGGCTGAGAGTGGGACGCGAAGTGGAGTGTACAGTACTCAGAGTCTGGGAGCAGATTCGACCGAGCAGATACTTGTAAAGGAAAGACCGGGTCGCCTGAACCGTTTTTCTTCCCGGACGTTTTTCGCGTGGGTGGCCTCTAGCGTTCACTCTTCCTAGTCGGACAGCCGCTCTGCGGTCTGTGACTAAGAGTGGGCCTTTGGTACCGTACACGGTACTAAGCCGTCTGCAGGATCTAACGTCTCAGGCCAAGTGGCCAGCCCCCGGGCCAACTCTGGCTGGCACCGGGGCAAACAGTGATGCCACTATAACAAAACGCGGAGACAGCCCCCGAGCTTCGCTCGGGGTTATCCGTGCTTGCGTGGTGCAAAAAATATGCGGATGAGGAGCTCACATTGATTTTCATGTAGTCGCGGTCGTTGTCGGAGACAGCCGGCACGGCTCGGCGCTCGCGGAGCACGCCGGCGTACCCGTTGGGTGTAGCCTTCGAGCCTCCGGGTGCTCGAAGGGGGGTCCTAGCCGGTCAGGCTCGACCGGCCAGGCGGCGAGGCATCTTGCAGCGCCCTTTTTTCTTCTTTTTCTCTTCTGCCGGCTGCTGGCAGCCGGACAAAACTCTTCCCTTGTCTGCAATCTTCCGTGGGGGCGCGCCAGCGCGCCCACTGGGTGTAGCCCCCGAGATTCGGGCCGACTGCTGAGCAGTCGGGCCGGATCTCCCGGCGACTACTTTGTCTTCTCCTTCACGGGGGCGCGTCAGCGCACCCGCTGGGTGTAGCCCCCGAGATTCGGGTCGACTACTGAGTAGTCGGGCCGGATCTTCCGGCAACTATCTTGTGTTTTCTTCCTCACGGGGCGTGTTAGCGCACCCACTGGGTGTAGCCCTCGAGATTCGAGCCGACTGCTGAGCAGTCGGGACGGATCTCCCGGCAACCACTTTGTCTTTTCTTCCTCGCGGGGGCGCGTCAGCGCACCCGCTGGGTGTAGCCCCCGATATTCGGGCCGACTGCTGAGCAGTCGGGCCGGATCTCCCGGCAACCACTTTGTCTTCTTCCTTGCGGGCTGTGCGCAGCCGGACCGGCCCGTTCGGTCGGCCAGGTAGCGAAGCAGGCAGACGAACTGGCCGGCCGAGTGGCAACACGGGCGGTCGACCAGAGCAGTTGGCTGGGCAGCAGTCCGCGCAGTCGGATCCTCCCTCTTTATTTTCTTATAGCAGGCAGACATATAGGCTGCTCTCTTTTTTTTCAGCAAGCCGGCGACAGGCAGTCGGCCGTTGACTTGGACAGTCGGCCCTTTCTTTTCCCTTCTTTCTTTCTGTCCGACTCCACGCGGGGAGCCAGACCCTTCTTTCCTTTTTTTTTCTTTTTTTTCGATGGGGAGCCGTCGGCTTGACTTTTCTACCCGGCACCGTTTCTTCTTTCGAGCAGCCGGGAAGCGGGCGCGAGGACCTGACTTGCTTGGTCGACGGGAGCTGGCCATTTATTTTTTTCTCTTCTTTTGCAGCAAGCCGCCCCTCTGACTTTTCTTTCTTTCTTTTCTTGGCGGCATTGACTGAGTCTTCCCTTCTCTCCGTGTAATTGCTCACGCGCGAGAGGCTGGTGCAGCCCGGGCCCTCAGGGCAGCCGGCTCCAGAGGAGCGAGCAACCGGGCGAGGCCGAGGCGGCAGCCGGCAGGTGGGCGCGCGCGACACCACCAAGCGGCCGGGTCGGGAGCCGTCCTGTGTGGAGGACCCGACCACGGTCAGTGGAGCAGCCGGCCGGCCGGAGGAGTCGGCGGCCGGAGCGTGGAGCAGGCGGGTGCAGGAGTCGGCGTCCGGGTGGGGAGCAGGGGAAGCCGGAGGGCGACTCGGTCAGGGGCTTCGGAGGCTGGGCGTGGCGCAGCCGGCGCGGTCCTGGACCTGGAGACGGCCGAGGCCGAGGGCGAAGGCGGCCCGGCGGGGCGGAGACGGCGGACGCCGGCTGGGAGGTGGCCTGGCTGGCAACCCAACGCAGTAGCGGGACGAGCACGGGCGAGTGAGGGCCGAGCGCAGGCGGACGGTGTAGCCCGGCGGAGGCAGAGCTAGTCGGAGGAGGCCATGTAGCGGAGCGGCGCACGCGCGGGAGGTGCCGAGGCTGGCACTGCAGGTGGGGACGGCGCCGAGGAGCCGAGGGCATCCGTGCGTGACTGCGTGCAGTGTAGTGGTTGGAGACGGCCGGTGCGTCGGGCTCAGGTGCGTGGGACGGCGAAGGGGAGCCGGACAAAGGTGGAGCCAGCTGGAGACGGAGCCGGCCGTGGCGTGGGCGGAGCGGGAGCCGGCCGGGGCCGGGTTCGCGGAGGAGGCAGACGCCGGATGGCGCAGGGCGCCCGGGCCGACGCGAGGAGCCGGAGGCGGGGGCGTCGGCGACTCGGCGGCCGGGTGCGAGCGAAGCCGGGAAGGGCCGGCCGGGTGTAGACGAGCAGGGCGCGGGGCCACACGGGGCGTGGGAGCCAGCGGCCAGGTCGGAGCAGGCCGAGCGCGAGAGACAGCGGCCGGGGAGGCCAGCTCGCGGCGACCCGGCGGACGAGCGCGGGAGCGGCGCGAGCGCGGCTTGGTGCGCAGGCGAAGCCAGGGGCGTCCGGGTCGAACCCAGCGAGCAGCTGATGCGCGCGGAGCCGGCAGGTGGCCGGGCGAGGCGCAGGCTGGACGCGCGGATGGAGACAGCCGTGGCCGTGTGGAGGTGCTCGCGAGTGGAGGAGCGATGACCGACGGGGAAGCAGGCGAGGTAGGAGCACCTGACCGATGTATGCGTCATGTACAGGCAAGGCAATGACCAAGTTGAAGCTGACTAATGCATGGGTAGTGAATGGCCATTATTCGGCCAGTGCAAGATTACCCGACCATCGTATGGGCAGTGTATAGGCAATGCAATGACCATGTATCAGGGATGCGTATGGGAAACGTATGGCTAGCATCTGAATGGTGTTCGGGGAATGAGCAGGAAAGCGAGCAGCAGCACGAGTCGCGGACAGAGAAGGCGCTGCCGAGCACTGATGGTGGTGGAGAACCAGGCCATGGTGGAGATGGTGCCAGTGGCAGAGAGACGCCAGAGGTCGAGGAGGCCGGATGCGGCGCGCACGCGCGCGAACGGAGTGAGATGACGGGGACATGCCGCCCCGCACGTGCGCGCCGAGGGCATGGTGAAGTCGAGCCCCGAGCGCCGCCGGACAGATGGCAGCGACGTCGCGGCGGTGATGATGAATAGGGCGAGGCCGGCGGCGAGGGCGTGCCGCCCCACGCGGCCGCGCCGGGGGCGTGTCGATGTCGAGCCCCCAAGCGCAACCGAAGAGACGACGGCGACGCTGCGGTGATGATGATGAAACTGGTGAGGCCGACGACGGGGACGTGCCGCGGTGATGAAGCGGACGCAAAAGGCGTGTGGATTGCCACCGCCGACCGAAACGAGGCCCCGCGCGCGGCGCGCGCGGACGGACGGCCGGCGTCGCAACGGCGGTGATGACGAAGGCGGCGAGGCCGATGATGAGGACGTGTCGTCCCGCACGGTCGCTCCGGGGGCGGGTCGAAGTCGAAGATGATGAAGATGGTCCCGCCCGGACAGTGAAACCAGCAGCAACGCGGTAGCATAGTACCGCCCCACGGTGGGCGCCAAATGTCGGGGTATTCTCACGGGGGGTGCTAGACGACATATGCCACAAGGTGGCTTCGTGTGAGAGCAAGACTGCTGCCGGAATATCCAGGGACGGGTATGCGTGTAGCACGCGCTAGTTTACCCAGGTTCGGGGCTCTCCGGAGAGATAACACCCCTACTCCTGCATGTCTGAGTATATCTGGTATGTATATCTGGTACAGAGTGCTCCTGTAGCTGTATCTGAGATCAGTAGCAATGCGAGCTAGCTAGCTAGGGTGGCACATGAGCCTGGCCATGTGTGGCCGTGGGAGTGTGATGCTCATACGTGAGTGCCCATGAGAGTCCATCCTCTGATGGATGGATGGGGCTAGCTTATATAGGCATGGCTAGCTTGATATGTAAGCTATGTGGGTAGCTTAGGAAGTAAGCTAGGTAGTGGCATGGGAACAAGGGGGCATGGTGGGTGTCATCCTTGTCCCCTGGGTCACTTCATAAATAGTGCCCAGGGACAAGGGACACTGTACATGATGGCTGGGGTGACACGTGAACAGTGCCGGGTATGGTCGTCACGTCGGGGTCGCGTCAGGCTGCAGTTGACTTCGGGCAGCCGGCTTGGTGGAGGAGTTGGCAGCCAGCAGTCGACCTGGTGGAGGAGTCGGCAGCCAGCAGTCGGCCTGGTGGAGGAGTCGGCAGCCAGCGGTCGGCCTGGTGGAGGAGTCGGCAGCCAGCAGTCGGCCTGGTGGAGGAGTCGGCAGCCCGCAGTCGGCCTGGTGGAGCAGTCGGCTGCCGGCAATCAGCCTGGTGGAGCAGTCGGCAGCCAGCAGTCGGCCTGGTGGAACAGTCGGTAGCCGGCAATCGGACTGGTGGAGCAGTCGGCAGCCGGCAGCCGGCAGTCGGCCTGGCCGGGCAGTCAGCAGCCAGCAGCCAGCAGTCGTCCTGGTGGTTTCGACTGAGGGGTTTTGCTAGCCCTGATGTCTTGAATTATTGTCTCACCGTCTTCGGGGTATCCGTGTCCAATTACTCCGACAGCGAGCCCCCCCCCCCCCACCCCCTGAAAATCGACTGACCCAAAAGTCGATTCAGTCGACTGAAGTGTAGCTAAATCGGAGCAGCATCGCAAGCAAGAGCAAGAGCGAGAGCAGCAGCGCAAGCAAGAGCAATAGCAAGAGCAGACCAGGCAGGGGACCGAGAGCAAGAGCAAAGCAGCAGCGCGAGCGAGAGCTAAAGCAGCACCAGCTCCTACTGATGTGGACCTCGCCGCCGAGGGAGCGACGCCGTGGAGGAAGTGGCCGGCGCCGCCGCCGTGGATGGAGCCGCGCTGTGTCGGCTCGGGACTGAGCACCGGCAGCACCGTGAGATCGAATCAAGTAGAAAATGCGGTGATTAGTGTACAACCTCTTTGGTGGCGCCGATTAGGCCACAGCTTCATCCGAGGAAACGATGATGATGATGCTCTTCCGGTGGTGTAGGTGAAGACGGCGGTGTGGGAATGGAGGTGGCACGAAAGATGAGGGGAACATCGGGGCAGCTCCTTGGAGGTGGAGGACGGGGTGGCTGAACCGGCGGGACGATGAGATCGACGACGGATCCTCATCCGGTACGATGGATGAGGGACGTCGAGGTGTTGCTGTGGACGATGTCGTCGGGGAAGAGGCTCCGGCTGGGTGGCGGACGGAGCAGGGTGTGGGGTTTCGTCGCGGGTTTTCGCGGCCTCGGTGTACGAATGGGTGGGTGGATGGGATGGCAGTGGGGAACCATAGCTTAGAGACGCGCTTGTCCGAAATGTGGGGTAAGTTACGAAAGTACCCCCACCGATTTGAGGCGGCTCTTTCGGTTCAGGGGTACCACGGGCATTTCGCATGTCAGGATTTCACAGGAGGTGGGAGTTTTAGCGCGCGTTGTAATTTCGGAATAGCAAGGGGCGGGTTGAGATGGAGGGAGTTGTCTGAGCACAACGAGATAAAGATATATCCTAAATATTTCGGGCTAACAAGGCGTGGGTTGAAATTTCCGGACAAGTCTAACGTGTACTATACCAAATCAATGCGCACTACCCAAATGTCATTCAAAACTTTGAAATTCATGTTATGTTCAATTAAATATTTGGCTACGTGTATAATGCATGCAACCTACTACTCAAATGAACGTTTAGTGCATTTCAAACATATATACTACCGCTTCAATATGAACTAAATTTGAATTCATTTCTCTATTTGAATAAGATCTACAGTAATGATTGTTGTGAAGTCAAAGCAATTGAATTCGTTTCTCTGTTTTAATAAGATCTACAATCATCATTATTGTCAAGTTAAACCATCATTTGTGTATTATCTTCATAGCACACCACATGATTAGTCTTGAGTTACATATGAACTATGTGTACTATATGAACTCGAACTAGAATTTTTGAATCCACTTTATTTTGATTTCAAATCACATTACATTTGTAGCTCTAGTTAGATCTTCATAATCTAAACCATGTCTCATATGTATAATGTGTTTATCACATTATGTATGGTGCCCCGCCCCCTACGCCTACAAGTATTTAGATGTGAGTTGCAAACACCACACATTACCACAAATTCAAATAAAATGTGAGAATGTTTGATACATAGTATTGTTTAGATTGTTCGATATTTAGTTGTAAGCTGCAAACGCCACACATTATCACAAATTCAAATAAAATGTGAGATTGTTTGATGTATAGTATGGTTTAGATTGTTCGGCATTTAGCTGTGAGTTACAAACGCCATGCATTATCACATTGTGGTATAACATGTGCACAACACGTGTATCACCGCTATATTCATGCATGCAATGTTTAAAACACTATGATCTCCTATTCAAATATATGAATCCACTTTCATATCAAATTATGATCTTTGTTAGTCTTTTACACCCACACAATACTCTAACCTTTGTAGCTACCACTAACTTTCTCTCGTGCATGCACACGCCCTCCTCGCCCTCCCCCTCCCTCGGCATTCTATACACCGGGCACATTCATTTTTTCTTTAGGTCGTTCTCCCAGAGTCTCCACAACTCCTTTCCAACACACACCGATCGATAAACCTCTCCAGCGATGCCTGCCTACAACATACACACACACCTTCAATCTCCTCCTTTATGTGTCCTTGCCTCGTGTCTCTCATGCGGTCAGACACACGTGTAAACTCTTGCCCCTCTTTTCATCGATCTCACAACCGCACACTCCTCCCCGTATCTAGCTAGTAGTTGAGCCTCTCGCACCACCTCCTAGCTCCATTCTCTCTGTCTATCCGTCTCGCTATGCCTTATTTGCCTCTAACAAATGGACGTACACCGATCGATCTCTCGCTATACATATAGCTAGCTAGGTCCTTATAACTCTTTTTACCCACACGTGAATCGATCTACCTCATTAGTTGTGTCTCTCCCTTCCTTCGACAAACAACAATTGATCTACCGATCTAGTTAGGTTTTCTTACCAAACACATGGTTCCCCTTCATCATCCATGGATGTGTCCCGACAGATCTATCACGCACAGGCACACACAGAAACACATCCCCACTCTTATTGATAGCATTGCAGTTCCACCCTCAGTTTGTCTAGTAGGCCTCTCCCACCATCTTCGAGAAGCAACTCCATCACCCATCCAGCACTCTACCCCTCTCCCTCCCTCTCCCTCCCTCTCTCTCCTCTCTCTCTCTCTCTCTGTCCCATCATATTTCTTGTCCTTCAGTTATGTATGGATGTCGACCGATCTCCCTCAAGACATAGCTGGGTCTCTCCTTCTCAACACATATATGAGTCATTCTACCTCTATAGTTAGGCCTCTGCCTACCCCTCCCCCCACCCCCTCCCCCCCCCCCACACACACACACCGATACATCGAGCGCTCTAGTCATGTCTCCCTGCCACACACAAACTTGACATGTGCCCTCTAATGTTCCGGTTGGCCAGTCGCCCTATATCTTTGACTTGCACACACACACAATTTCGATGGCTCTCTTCATCGATCTCGCACCCACCCACTTGATCCTCTCTTCGACTATCGATAGCTATGACCCCTCCCTCTCTTCTTGTGGATTGTCTGACCCTCTATGTATGATATGGATAGGCCTCCATTTCACACACATTGCATGCAAAATTTTGTTTGAGATGTCATCAACACATATTCCCACAAATAATTCATGAAATCAACCCCCCACCCCACCCCCACCCCAAAACAAAAAACACTCACGAACGCGGTTTGTATCTCTCACACACACCCACGTAGGTGGGGACGTGCACGAAGAGAAGAGGTGCATGCACGGCGCACGTACTCCCGTCTCTTTCCCAACCACACCCACGCGGGTACATGGTGGAGCTCATTTCTGTATGAAAAAGGAAGCCCACGTGGTAATTTGGCACGTGTACTGGTTGTCCACTTGGTGGAGGGAGGATCGTCTACCACGGGTGAACAAAAAAATTGTGACTTGACGTGTTATGTTAAAAAAAGAGGCAAACCATGTGGGGCCTACATTAGAGGCAAGGCTCTATACACTGGAGTACTTTTGATGTGTCCCGTCAACTCGCAGAACAAGGAGAAGCTTGCTTAGTACGTCGTCTCCCCCATTCCTAAATATAAGTCTTTGTAGAGATTTCACCATGAACCACATGCGGATGTATATAGATGCATTTTAAGTGTAGATTCATTCATTTTGTTCCATATGTAGTGGAATCTCTACAAAGACTTATCTACTAGTAATAGCTAGCCCCCACTACTAGGAATTCTCTATCCTCTCCTTGACCCACATCATCAAAATTGATGTAGCCGTTAGATGAAGTAAATCCATCCATAATAGCCGTCTCATCTAGATGTTGAGAGGCTCCGCACTAAGCCACATGCAAGCATGTAGAAATACCGTGGCACATGCATGTGAGTGGGTTTTAAATCACATCAACATGTCTGCATGCAAGCATGCACCGGTATCATGCATGTAAGTGAGCATTTAAGTCCCATTAACATGTCAAAAAGAAAAATATAATCCCATTATGCAGTACGTAGGAGTTGGCTGATCTTTTTTCCTTACATGGGATGATCTAAATGATGATGGGAGTTTATTTAGTTTGGCTACCACATTTGTCATGTGATTATAGAGTTTTTTTAGTTCTATGAAATCGATAATTTTGCGCAGAGAGATATACCGCTGTTCCGCGGCAACGCGCGGGGACTCATCTAGTAATATTTAGGAACGGAGGGAGTACTATGTAAAGATTTAGGTGTCGCACAATGATAGTGTGAGGTGGGCCATGTAATCACTGAGCCTGCGTGATTTCACTGCTCGTGCACGCCTCCGCTGTAAGAATGGAGAAAATTATAATCTAGTAGTAGTACCTCCTTTCGCCGAAAGCGTGGGACATCCAGCAATCCTACCACCTTAGTAATAAAGACCAATGAGTCGTCAAATCACATAGACCCAGCAGTAACCATCACTCTTGCACCAGTGAGAGGTCGCGTCCGCTCTGCCCGGACATGAATGCGGCACCAATTCATGGGAGCGGCGCTGACCATTTCGGGCGGGAAGCGCGCGCGGGCGATGGAGGGGCTTTTGGTGGGCCAGGCTAGTCAGGAGCAGGCGTGGCAGTTGTCCGCATGTCCCTACCGGACACGCCCGGAAATGAGAGGATGCACCGACTCTCGCGGCTAAAATCATACACTACACAACATCTCTCTGTAGGAGTAGGTCGATCTGTCGCTCTATCTAACACACACATGTTGTTAAACACACACACACGTGCGCACGCACGCGCGCGCACACGCGCGCACCTTGGTCCCGTTGCACCTTCTAACTTGAGGTCTCGGGTTCGATAACTACACTTGAGCATAATTTGTGCCAGGAGGATTCTTTGACTGGTCAAAATGTTTTCTAGGGTTTGCACGCTTCACACTCTCTCTCCAGTATATATATACACGCTGGAGCCTCAGCGCTTGTAGTTGCTCTCTTCACACTCTCTCGCCCTCTCCCGCTAGAGCCTCAGCGCTTGTAGTTGCTCTCTTCACACTCTCTCGCCCTCTCCAGATCTAAACAAGACTTCATTGGCCTCTCTCTCCCCTCACTGCTGCTCAAAGAGCCGGCAGGATCCGTCCACCGGGAAGGGAAGGAGGCTTAACGATGTCGCCGTCGGCGAGGGACTACCGGCGCAACTGTTCACTTTCCACCCAGCGGCTGCGCGGGAGGGCCTCCGACCCCTTCTTATTCGCCATCGTCCCGTCGCCCACCGAACCACGCCCCAAGAACCTTAAGGTATAATTTACTTACTCCACATGCATTGCTCTAGCTGCATGTATACCATGAATCTAGGACGTGGTACAAAGAGGAAAGGAGTGGGGGAAATTAGTGGGAAAAGTTGTATATAGCATGAATCTAGGACATGGTTCAAAGAGGAAATTAAGGGGGAAAGTTGTATAGCATGAATCTAGGACGTGGTTCAAAGAGGAAAGGAATGGGGGAAAGTAGTGGGGAAAGTTGTATCGTATAAATCTAGGACATGGTTCAAAGAGGAAAGGAAGGGGCGAAAGTACTAGTTCAAAAAGGAAAGGAAGGGACAAGGCTGTAGAGTTTGAGCAGGACTAGATTTGCTGCGCTCACATAGGGAAAGGTGTCTAAAGATAACAAAATTGGGACCAACACAAATATGCTCCTTGGTTGTTTGTTCTTTGTTGCAACAGACTGTGCATGACCACATTACATCGGTAGATGCACATGGTGCTGGTGCGTCCATTATCCCGTGCAACTCATTAGCTGTTGTTAATCTAAGGCCCTGTTTGGTTAAAAACTCCCTAGTCCCTACCTGCTTTGTTCCAGGGACTAAACATGGACTAGAGGTTATTAAATGACATGCTAAAATACCATGTTACCCCTAGTAATGAACTAATAGAGACAAGGTGCGATGCGTGGCAGGGGCAACTGTTGGATAAGGTCCCAAAAAGACTCCCTCGGGGTCTTCTTTCTTTAGTCCCAAATGCCCACTTTTAGTCCCTAAAAGTCCCTCCTGTTTGGTTTAGATGGGACTGACACAGAGTTTTTTAGTCCCTACACCAAAATGTCCCTGTAAACAAACACCCTCTAATAATGCCGGTGGAAAATTGATGCAATGCCATAGTTAAAAGAAAATTACATGTTTAACGAATTCTATTGTTAATATAATCTCTATGTTAATATTAATCAATGCCACCGTTTGAGAAATGCTACTGTCTTGGTTTCTTTCCCATTTAGATAAGGTAGATGCTTCTTTTTGTTGGCTTCTGTGTCATCCACCGTTATTGACCACTAATTGTTTCCTTTGCACCTCTGTGTAAAGAGGATTATCTACTTCACCTCGTTGCCATTGTGACCTTTTGTTGCACTGCACAAAACACTTTTGTTTTAAGAGTGTTTTGTGTAGTTCAACCAAAATGTCACAACGACAACGTTGCTTGATTGCTTGATCTTAGTGGAACTGCACAAGAGGAGATCTTACTTCCTATCTGTTAAGGCGAATTTGGTTCAGATCTTCTTCTTGTGAGTTGTTTGAATTCCGCATCATGAGAGGTCAGTACTAGCCTTCTTTCACATGATTCTGCAGTGTGCTTTCATATGTTATGCTACTTGTACAATAATGTTGCTTGATTTTAGTGAACTGCACAAATGGAGACAAGACTTCCAATCTGTATGTGCACCATAATATCCCACTGAGGTAAGATAAGGATAATTCACAACTGCTGGCCTATATTTTGCCACTTTCATCAGAAAATTAAGTTTAGTACTATACTTGTGCTCCCTAATTGACATAACAAATCTTACATTGAAGGCGAAGCTTGTCTTTTATTGAACCAAGTGATGAAGGGAAGAACAAGCGGAAGAAAAACAAAAATCAACTCCTGGTGCTGTAATGAAGCACTGGAAATGTGATGACACAAGTCATGATATAGTTTTGCATCTTAATTGATTGCTATGGCTGGAATGAGCAATTGTTTCCCCACTGATTTGATGCCACTCTTAATGTAATATGTAATTATCTCAACTTGTGCAAACAGGGATCTTCTTTGAAGACACCATATATTTTAGTGGAACTGCACAAGAAGATGTTGGAAACATTAAACTAATCGAGGAGTATATAGTAAGCATGGCCACCACCGTAGATAGCAACAGATGGTTCCGGAGAAGTGCTTCATATGTCTGCTCTACACAATAAGCCTCCTGACAAAGGTTGGTACTCGCCCACTGATTTCATCCATATGATTGAGCTTTGTCATCTCTATTGGTGTTGTGCTACTGGTTAGATACTGTCATGAAAAAAGTGGTATTGTCCTTGAGAAGTGCTTCATATGTGTTGTTTTCAATATTTCCTTTCCTTTTTTTCAAGCAAACAGGGATGCTAGCATTTAGTAGTCCTCTTGTCTTTGCACAACAGGATCATCTTCCTCTGAAGAAGAATATGGAGTATGTGAAGTGACTAGTTCCGATTATGCCAGGATGAAGAAGCCATGTCTATCTTCTCATCAGAAGGAGTAGTTGAAGGATGGTTACATTACTCCCCACAAGACCAAACTAACTTCAGCTCAGAAGGACTGACAAATCTCCATCTTTTTGTTGTCATGCACGAGTACAATGTTATTATAGGATTCTTTCTGGTGAGTTCCATTTTTCCAAAAGTGTGCTCTACATGGACCATGTATGTGCCTGTTGAAACTGTCAATTCATAGTACAGCTTGCTTTATACTAATCACTTTTTTGTATTTGTGCAAACAGGGGTGCTCAGCTTGATTTCAATGGGAACTACACAAAATGTTCATGAATACATCGAATCATTCATTTCCACCACAAGAAATGAGGTGCCGATAAGTTCAAGGCGTTGCAACATATAAGGGCGAAATCATACAAGCTACGCGCGAATTTGGGGTATTTTGGTGGAACTGCACAAAAAGAATAGCTGGTTTATTTAGCACGAGGTGCCATGTCAATGTCCGAACTGATGGCAAACCCTGCCCATTCCACAATCGTAGGCATTTGATATTTTGGAATGGGACAACCTTGTCAAATTTTGCTCATTGATTTTAGCAAGACATGTGTTTGATATTTTCGAATGGGACACCCTTTGCTGTCAGCAGCGTCGATCATTTTTTTATTTATTCTTTAGTTGTGAAGTAAATATTGCCTCTGACATGTGAGTCGCTGAGATGCATAATCATCGATTGTTTTGAATGTTCTCTATGAATTGCCAGGCCTATGTGTTTGATTGCAATGTACAGAAACGCTAAAAAGCTGCTCAAACTCTTTGTACTCCTTATGTTCCTTTTTACTTCGCACATTGTGAAAGTGCATACTTTTTTGTATAAGATTGGTCAAAGTAGAGATACTTTGACTGCAGACAAAACTTGTATGCAAACTAGAAAGGACCAGAGGCAGTACATGTGAAACTGCTGCAAACGAGGTGATCACCCTGGGAATAATGCTAGTATGTATTGTTTTGCATGTTCAGCCAATGCCAGTGATACAGGAATTCAAACTAATCGAAATAAATTCATTCATACACGGTCAGATTTCATATAAACATCCCGGATTTCATTACATTTCATACATTCTTCAACTAAAAAGGGATGCCCTGGAGGTATAATTAATTAACCGAAGCTACCCACCTGTGTCCCGCTGAGCCGAACAGAAGCTTCAGTGACTTAACTGTGGGTGCAGTTGCGTAACTAACATGTGGCCTGTTGGGTCCACGTGTCAGTCAGCCAACTGCACCAACAGTTAAGTAGAAGTAGCGTTCTTCTCCAGTGCAGCTCTCCGACTCCACGTCGCCGCCAAGAAGCTAACCGGCCATTAATGGTCAACCTGCCTAGTTTTGCTTCAACCAGAGGGTAGCAGCAGTGGCCTTACTTGGACCCGAGCGGCGACGACCTACCGTGTTCTACTTTTCATCGTTTTCTGTGTGGCGCGGCCTCGTTAGCAGCGGGGCGGGGCCTCGACGGAGCTAGCGATGTCCTCTACCTCGTTGTTGGTGGGGCGGGGCATCTGCGGAGCCGGCGGTGTCCTCTGCCTCGTTGTTGGCGGGGCGGGGCCTCGGCGGTGTCCTCTGCCTCGTTGCTGGCGCCGCGGGGACTATAATTTATTTTGCTTCCTCCTGGTTTCCTGACATCACGGTCCCACACCATTGTTAACCTATGTAGTACTCCCTCCTTTCCGGTTTATAGGGCTTATCTCAAAATTTTAGATTTCCCATTTTATAAGGCATGTTCAGACTTCAAGGTGCATTAAATCATTGCATGCAAGTATTAAGAGAAAACTAACCAATGCATGCACTTTATGCATGCATGCATTGCAATTAGTGCATTCGTAAACATAATTTTTTGAGGAAAACAAGAGCATTCATTGGGTGCTTTTGCAAACTACAAAAAATATTCCACACTAATCATCTATCTTGGTTGGTGAGAGTTTTGAATTGAGCCTTATAAACCGAAAATGAGGGAGTAGTCAATAAACGAGAGAATTGCACAAGAAGCGGCCGACAGCTGGGACCAAGCAGCTCGAGCAGTATTTGTGTTTTTGAGGTGTGAGCACTGCAGAGTTTTTCGATGTTTAGCCAAGATATTAATTTTTCTCCTCTGAACAACAACGAAAACATCATTGCATGTATTAACTGGGCGGGCTGTGGCCCGTCTAGCCCAGGCCAGATATCCAACCCAGATATAAATTTTTTCAAGCTGAAAATGGCTAGCTCGGCTATACTTTTTTTAGGAATACCCAGGCAAGGTCAAGTTGTTATTCTCCGCCCCGTTGGGCTGCAAATCTTTCCTAGAAGGGATGCATTAGGCTTAACAAGAAAATGGGCTTTAAGAAATAATAAATGGGATGTAATTATAAAAACTGGGCAGTAACTATAAAAAAATACACCAAACACGTGATTACTTTATAAAATATTATTTTTGGATATTGAAAATTTTAATTTCATTAATTGTTGCGAGCATAATGTTTCGTTGGATTTTTACGTAATATAAATTTATATTGAAATTGTATTTAATATGACTAAAAATTTCAGGATAAAAATATTTCGGATCCCATCAAAATGTGGGAAATTTTATTGAATTCTGTTTTGAACGGTTGGTTGAAATGGGCTGTACTTCTAACAAACTGTAAATGGGCTGTAGTAAATTCCATTAGAATTCAAAAATGGGCTACACATTCTTACAAATCTCAAATGGGCTATAAGTTCTCTGCCACACACTTCTGGCCTTACTAAGTTGACGCGTCCCCTAAAAAACAGAGTTGACGTGTATGCAAGGCTTTGTCAACTTATAGTCAACACACGGTTATAGCAGTAGTGGCCGTTGGATGTCCATCCAACGAGTAAATTGGACAGAAGTACCATAATTGGGGCATTGGAAGGAGATAGGTACCAAGATTGGTAATCTTTACGTGTCAGTACCAAGATTGGGGCGAGCCGTTGTAAAAAAGACTAAAAGTGCGTTTTATACGTATTGGAAGTGTATCTGACCGGCAGGGCCCGCCCGCCAGGTGCCGACATGGCATTTTTTGCAGAAAACCCCCTTATGTTGTATGTAATCACAAAAATGCCCAATTTTTTTGCGGGAAAAAAGCTCCATGAGAGGCATTCTTTTTTGTTCGCAATTTTCCACCACCGAATCTGGACTGGTTTGAAATTTTCCGCCACTTGAACAAATAAATAAAAGAAACAGAAAATCAGGCGAGGCGGGAATTGAACCTGCGAATTGCAGTGCACCGGCGCCACGCGCTAACCACCACGCCACAACGCAGCTCGTGTTTGAACATAGGCGTTCCCTTTCTTATACCATGACTGAAGCGCTGGGCCGGCCCACCGAGGCCTGCATTTTTTTTTTGATTCGCACTTAACCGCCGCTTGTGTTGGGCTCGTTCGTTACCCCGGTTACTATTTGTTTCATTTCTCTTATGCTTTTAGAATGCGCGGTGAACTTTTTGTAATTTATGGTGAACATTTTCTAAATTTATTATAAAAGTTATAATGCATTTCTTATAAAAGTTGAACAGTTTTAATGCATTTCTAAAATTTATTAAGATTACACAATTTTTTTAGTACAGGTTGTCAACTTTTTCTTTACAAACGATTAACATTTTCTCCATTATAATAAACGTTGAACATATTTTAAATGCAAATCGAAGATTTTTGTAATATATCTTGAAGTTTTTCTTAAGATGTGATGAACATTTTACATAATGCGCGGTGAACTTTTTGTAATTTATGGTGAACATTTTCTTGATACACGATGAGTTTCAAGAACTTTTTGCCCCGGTTTCTTAATCATTCTTGCAATCAATGCATTAAAAGTTGAACATATAATTTTAAATGCATTAAATTTTAGAAACATGGCGCAGAACATGTATTAAAAATAATTGTGTAATCATAATAAATTTTAGATGTATTAAAACTTTTCAACTTTTATTAAAATAATCAAGTGATTCTGGAAATGCAAATTGACTTTACACAATAAGTTTTAATACATACTGGACATTTTGTGAAATACAATCCATGTATTAAGAAAATATTCGCCATAACAATCTTGAAACTCACCGTGTATTAATAAAATGTCACCATAAATTACAAAAAAAGTTACAACGAATTAAGTAAAATGTTCCTTATCGTAAGAAAATTGAACAACCTATAGTACAAAAATGTTCAATTTGCATTTCAAATATGTTCAACGGATATTACCAAAGTTTATTATATTAAAAAAATGTTCACCATTTCTAAAGAAAGGTTGATCGTGCATTGAAAAATGTTCACTATAAGCAGAAAAAGTGTTCAGCGTATATTAAAAAAATGTTCACCGCGCATTCTAAAAGCATAAGAGAAATGAAACGAATAGGGGCAACGAACAAGCCCAACACAAGCGGCAGTTAAGTGCGAATCAAAAAAAATGCAGCGGCGTAGCCGGCTCCCACAACGACCGGGCGCACTCCAAGACCTCGGCGTCCGTACATGCACTGCGCCCATCTCAGGAGGCGCGGGACCGGCATCTTTGGCGCGCCAGGTAGGGGGCGTCGAGGTTGTGTGAACCAGATCCGGCGTTCACACGAGCTAGATCTTCATCATCTTCATCGACATGCCGGGGCCGGCCCAGCGATTCAGACATGGTATAAGAAAGGGAACGCCTGTGTTCAAATGCGAGCTGCGCTGTGGCGTGGTGGTTAGCGCGTGGCGCCCGTCCACTGTAGGTCGTAGGTTTGATTCCTGCCTCGCCTGATTTTTTGTTTCTTTTATTTATTTGTTCAAGTGGCGGAAAATTTCAATCCAGTCCAGATTCGGTGGTGGAAAATTGCGAACAAAAAAGAATGCCTCTCATGGAGCCTTTTTCCCGCAAAAAAATTGGGCATTTTTGTGATTACATACAACGTGAGGGGGTTTTCTGCAAAAAACATGCCACGTCGGCACCTAACGGGCGGGCCCTGCCGGTCAGATGCACCGTCAATACGTATAAAACGCACTTTTAGTCTTTTTTGCAACGGCTCGCCCCAATCTTGGTACTGACACGTAAAAATTACCAATCTTGGTACCAATCTGCTTCCAATGCCCCAATTGTGGTACTTCTGTGCAATTAACTCCCATCCAACGGATGCCGTGCTTCTTCTTCAATCTCGGATATTCTAGCTTCACCCGCCCAAAAAATGATTCCTCCCCCTGACATCTGGGGCGCACCATTTCGGAAGCTGACCTGTGGGCCTACTAAGTTGACGTACCAAGGATTTTGTCAACTTAGTCAATATAAACGATTCTAGCTGCAGTGACCGTATGATGTCCATCCAACGGCCATCGTGCTTCTTCAACCTCTGGTCTTCTTGGTTCAGCCGCCCAAAGCAGCGCCGGTCGTGCCGCCTGCTCCTGCCTCCCGTGGCCGGCTGTGCTGCCGCGGAGGCCTCACCACCCCTACTACTCCCACCGCTGGCCAGGCCATCCCTCCACTCACCCACACCCCCTGTTATTCTGCAGCAACGGCAGCGCAGCCGAACCAGTGAACCCTCGTACTCCTCTCTGCGTGTGCATCCACTGTCGCGTCTTCCCCGGCTCCGCGTCGTCCCCTTCCTAGGCCTCGCCATCGTCCACCGCCCTGGTGCTCTCGGCGCGGCGTGGTCAACGTGGTCAAGGAACGACTTCCATCGGACGTGGATTGTACGTGGAGAGGCTAACAGATGGGTCCATGGCAGCCGCACGGAAGTGCCTCCTTATTACGCGCAAAATAATTATTCCTCCACTTGACAGCGGGGACCCACCAGACGGGCCACCGTATTTCACAAAAAAAATGATTCGCCCCCTGACTGTTGGGACCCTCGAGCTACATCTTCGCACGCAAGGAAGTGCATCCGGGAAAAAAACGATTCGCCCCCTGACTGTTGGGACCCACCAGCTACATCTTCGCACGCAAGGAAGTGCGTCCGGGAAAAAAACGATTCGCCCCCCGACTGCTGGGACCCATCAGCCACACCTTCGCACGCAAGGAAGTGCGTCCGGGCAAAAAAACAAAAACAAAACGATTCGCCCCCCCTAACTGTTGGGACCCACCAGCTACATCTTCACAGGCAAGGAAGTGCCTAACAGTCGGGACCCACCTAGCCGAAGCGTACGTAGCGTTGTCATTCTGGTCGCGAACGTGTACGTACATACTGGTCGATGTAGAGGCGCGCACGTGTCGTAGTAGAGGCCACGTGTCGTAGTAGAGGCGCGCACGTAGCATGTACACGTACGTACAGCGGCAGGGTCCAAGAAAGAAAATACAGCCACGTATGTGTACATACGGGCAGGGTCTCGAACGCCTACTCGCGCATACGTACGGCCAGACTCGTGTACATGGCTGGGTCGGAACGGAGAAACAGTGTCGTCGTCGTGTTCATGGGGAGGCAACGGAATGCGTCGTGTTCATGGGGAGGCAACGGAATGCATTGTGTTCATGGGAAGGAAACATAATGCGTCGTGTTCATCGGGAGGCAACGGAATGCGACGTGTTCATCGGGAGGCAACGGAACGCGTGGGAGCCAACCGGCTGGGTCGGAACGGAATGCGTGGTCGTGTTCATCGGCAGGGCTTGGACGAAACAGACGATGGAAACAAGGCCCGGCGTACCGCAGAACAGAGGAAATGGACCTCCTACAGTCGAAACGGGGGTCCTGTTGATCGGGAGGGGTGTGGCGTACCGCAAAACGGAGGAAACGGACCTCCTACGGTCGAAACGGAGGTTGTCGGTGTCAAAACCAGCGGATCTCGGGTAGGGGGTCCCAAACTATGCGTCTAAGGCGGATGGTAACAGGAGGCAGGGGACATGATGTTTTACCCAGGTTCGGGCCCTCTTGATGGAGATAAAACCCTACGTCCTGCTTGATTAATATTGATGATATGGGTAGTACAAGAGTAGATCTACCACGAGATCGGAGAGGCTAAACCCTAGAAGCTAGCCTATGGTATGATTGTATGTTGTCCTACGGACTAAAACCCTCCGGTTTATATAGACACCGGAGAGGGCTAGGGTTACACAAGGTCGGTTACAAAGGAGGAGATATACATATCCGTATTGCCTAGCTTGCCTTCCACGCCAAGTAGAGTCCCATCCGGACACGAGACGAAGTCTTCAATCTTGTATCTTCATAGTCTAACAGTCCGACCAAAGGATATAGTCCGGCTGTCCGGAGACCCCCTAATCCAGGACTCCCTCAGTAGCCCCTGAACCAGGCTTTCAATGACGATGAGTCCGGCGCGCAGTATTGTCTTCGGCATTGCAAGGCGGGTTCCTCCTCCGAATACACCACGGAAGAATTTGAATACAAGGATAGTGTCCGACCCTGCAAAATAAGTTCCACATACCACCGTAGAGAGAATAATATTTCCACAAATCTAATTTGCTGACTTGTTTTGGCAACACGACATTATGTCACGGCCCGGTGATTATTCGAATCGTTTCCTTTAACTAGCCCCGCACATAACGCGAGGCAGTTTTTTGACACGTCTTGTCAAAGCAGAGATCGTGTCCCCTTATCACGGGATTCTCATCAATACGGGTGTGGGTAACCCAACCGCGCCATCGATTACGGCGCTTGGGGGATAAGCGAGTTTTACCAGGCTAGTGGGGACGCATAGTTTCGTCCGCCCATATAAAGGGATAAGGATTTACCTTTTCATCCACGCCTTCTTCCTCCTTTGCTCATCCATTTTCGCACACTCGAGCTCCAGCGCCCAAGTCCGCATTTCCCACCTCAACCCTCTCCAACCATGTCCGGAGCGGGAGGCAGGTGGATGGTCTCCTCCGTCACGGAGGGACACATCAAGAAGCTGAGGAGAGCCGGATACCTGCCCGACGACATCGCGCACCGGCTCCCAGAAGAGGGGCAGCTCATCCCCACCCCCAGGCCCCATGAGAGGGTAGTGTTCCTTACCCATTTCCTCCGCGGACTGGGATTCCCTCTCCACCCATTCGTCCGGGGGCTCATGTTCTACTACGGCCTGGATTTCCACGATCTGGCCCCGAACTTCATCCTCAACATCTCGGCGTTTATCGTCATGTGCGAGGCCTTCCTCCGCATCAAGCCCCACTTCGGCTTATGGCTGAAGACCTTCAATGTCAAGCCGAAGGTAGTGAGCGGCCGCCAGGCGGAGTGCGGAGGCGCCATGGCGGGCAAGATGCCCAACGTCACATGGCTCGAGGGCTCCTTCGTGGAGACCATAAAGGGGTGGCAATCGGGGTGGTTCTACATCATCGAGCCACGTGACCCTAAATGGGCAGCGTCCCCCGAGTTCCGATCTGGCATCCCCACGCGGCTCACCTCCTGGCAAGAGAAGGGCCTGTCCTGGGGTAGTTCGGGAGAGCTGACCGGACTCCAAACATGTATTCAAAACATGGTGAACAAGAAGCTCAAACTTGTCAACGTAGTCCGGGTCATGCTCATCCGCCGGATCCTCCCGTGCCAACAACGTGCTTTCAACTTGTGGGAGTTTGACCCGGCCCAGCACCAAACTCTGAACAGGCTCTTCGACACAACTCACGAAGATGCCTGGAAGGTGCTATTCAAGAGCGCTGAGGTTCCCCCTCCCACTACCGAGGACCGTGGATTCTGCGCGAAGCGCCAAGCCAGCGCGGTAAGCTGTTTTACCTCTCACAGGATACTTGTTTTCCATAGTTTGACTCTATGCGGGATCTAAGCTCCCGTACCTTTGACATGACTGGCAGGAGACGGCCGGACAGATCGACTGTCCGGATCCTTTGCCCGAAGGCCCAACAAACGCTCTTCTGGCGAAGATGCTGACTCCGGCTCCTTATACGGTGCCGGAGAAGACCAAGAAGGCCAAGGGAACCCGAAAGAGTTCCCGACGCCAGGTGTCATCAGACTCACCGTCTGATGACTCTACGGCACACTTCTCCCCCGAAGACGAGAAGGCAGAAGAAGATGCTCCCCCTCCAGACGGGGGAGACAAGAAGAGGAAGGCCGCCCCAACTGGGGAGGCCGAAGGGTCCAAGAAGGGAAGGACTCTCCTTCCGGACAGTTCTACCATCGCCGCCGACGGCGAAGACGAGTGGCTGCCCAGGGCCAAGCCCCTGGGGAAGTCGTAAGTATTCGGATACCATAGTAACTCATAGCATTCCTTTATCGCACTACTTCCCTTAACGCCGAATATGATTATGCAGGCCGCCACAATCCCGTATCGATGTATCGTCGGATGGCTCCCTGGACTCGTCGGATATGGATAGCGATCCACTTCCGACCGCCACCTCCCCTTACCCTGTGGACGACGCCGAGGTATTGTCTCAAGAGGCACCGGGTCAAGGGGAGACAGTCCCGGAGGTGCCTCAAGGTGGCCTTCCGGACTCCGGGAGCAGAGGGGACAAGGCCCCTGAGGGCTTCGAGTTCGGCCCTCAGCTGAACACCGCACCGGAACCTCTAGTGGTTCCGGACTCGGGCAGGCGGCCTCCTCCCAAGAGGGGCAAGATGCGTGTACCGGTGACCTCTGTCCATCCAGAGGCGCCGGACAATCTGCTGTCAGCGCTTCGCAGCGCTTCCATCGACGAGGAGCACTGTACTATTATGAGTGCGGTGGTCCAGAAGGTTCAGTCCACCAAGAGCGGACTGACTGAAGCCTATGCTAGCCTTCTAACAGGCTTTGAGGTAAGTGTTTAAAATATAGGAAAAATATTACCGCATAGACAGTAGCCCCTGATGCTTTGTTTGGTGTTCGCAAAGAAAGGCCGAACAGAGGATCAAACAATATCGCAGGAGTCTAATATAAGTATGTCAATATGCATATGCAGGCTTCGCTGCTGGCATCTGCCGCACTGACTGCGGAGGTCGCCGTACTGAAGCAGGACCTTAAAGGGTCCCAGGACGAGCTCGGCCTTGCCAAGAGGCAGCTCGAGGAGAACAAAGGTAAGTAGTACCTAGTCTATGGATATGTATAAAAAGAATGCGATTGCAAAATGATAGGATCATCATGAATTTGCCAGGGGCCACGACCGAAGTGGCGACCCTAAAGCAAGCGTTGTCCGAGGCCGAAGATAAAAGCGGCCAAGGAGCGCACCGAGCGAGAAAGGCAAGAGGCTCGGGTGGGCGAGGTGCAGCAAGAGCTCCGGGCTCTCGTGACGAAGCACGAGGCGTTGGAGCTTGACTCGAAGACGCGAGAGTCTGAGCTTGTCGCGGCCCTCGAGAGTGCAAAGAGTGCCAAGGCCGAAGCCTCCAAGGCCCTCTAGGAGGTTGACGCGATGAAGAAAATAGCGGCGGGTAAGGCGTTCTACATGCAAAGCAAGCATGTGAATGTAAATTACCTATTACTCACCCGAATTCGGAGCTCTCCAGGAGCATTCGCAGATTTGCCCCGCAGCATGTCGGATGCCGCACAGTTTTACCAGGCCGAGGAGGGAAGCACAGCGGAGAAGTTATTCTGGTCTCAGTATACTGGGACCGAACACCCGATGCCTCTGAGTGACCAACTAAAGCAGTTGGTCGAGCTACACAAGGCAGCCGAACAGGCCATGAAGGACTTTATAGTCTGGTTGTGGCCTGGCGACGCCCATCCAAACAGCTACTTCGGCCTGGTGAGGCAGCTCGTGGATGCCTGCCCACAGCTGGAAGTCGTCAAGTGGTCCGTCTGCATCGAAGGTGCACGCCGGGCTTTAGCCCGTGTGAAGGTGCAATGGGCCAAGCTAGACGCCGTGAAGCTGATCAAGGAAGGACCGCCGCAGGGCAAGGAGCATCGCACCCCTAAAATTTATTATGAGGGTGTCCTGAAGGGTGCCCGTCTTGTAGCGGACGAGTGTACCAAAGATTTAATATTCGAGTAAACTTGCTCGTGTGATCCTGTATGATGAAAACTTGTTTCATGTGCGCTATGCAACGCTTTTTGAATTTAAAATATTACCTTCTGTTTGGCTGTTTATCCAATCTGAGAGATGGCTAGTCCTCGGCTCCTGCCCCCATGCCGCGAGTGCTGGGGTGTTCGGGATAAACCTGAGCACTCTTGTTCCCATTTTTAGGTCCTTCGAGGGAGGTGCTCAACACAACGAACAAGGCAACTGGACTAATAATGCTTTATCACTCTCACTTAGCCATAGAATTCTATAATTTTAAATTTCGGCGAAGCCCCTGGTATTGGGAAAGCCGAATTCGGGGCACGATACACGCCTTTAAGCCGGACAGGGCCGGCCCCTCGCTCTAAGCGGCATAAGTATTTAGGGACTCGAAACCTCGCCGAACAGCGACCAGTCTCTCGCCTTATCATGACAGTCAGTTTTAGCTTTCTCTACTGAGGTGCTTAGCCCAGCAGAACCGGGGCACAATCGCAGTAGTTCTCCTAGCGCTACCTTAGTCGATAGAGCGGAACGTAAGGTACCAAAACATAGGAGCCGGGCAAACCCAACATTTGACCAAAGACATGATTCGGAGCTGATGCATATAATGCTATAAGTTCGGGGTGCCGCACTTGTGAAAGTGTTCAGACTTCTCACACCATAATGTGGGGTACTTAAGCCCCTGGTGTATTGGCCGTACCAAAGTGTACGGTTGCAAGGCGTCATTAATGAACACATATATATAACAAGAATGCAATAATAGTCGTAATGTTATGCATTGTTTATTCAAAAAGGTGGGTTAAAGCAGAATGATACAGATAGTGCAATGAGCAAAAAGTAGGACTATGTCCCTTCCAAGGGCAAGCTGAGGAATAGTATTAAAGCAAATATTTCACTTGTTATCGTAATCCACCTGGGAATTCTGTGGTGTGACGTAGCTTTCTGCCTCCTTGGTTGCTGCATCATGTGTTCGGCAATCATGCTGCCGGACAGGGTTTCCAGAGATTAAAGTCCTGAAAAGAGGAAAATAACAAACGGGAAGCCCCTAGTGTGGTTTAAGCCGCGTATTGGGGCGTGCCGTAGTTGTGCCCCCCTCCCCACCTGTGCCCATGGTATTTTTAATGCGTAATTATGTACGCGTGGCACGGATTTCGTTGTTTGGCTGTGACTGGGGTGGGGGTCGCATTGCTACGCGAGCTCAGATCGTGCCAGGTGGTCTAGTTGCCGATTACTCCGAGCGCGCTTGAAGGTGTCCAGGTCTTGAAATGACGAACTGGTGGATTGCCTTGAGAGGCTGCTTTGCGCTTCTGCTGCGAGGGCCGCAGTGTGCTCCTCCGTTCGGAGAGAGCGCTTTGTGTTTCCATTAACTGTAATAACCCCACGAGGTCCTGGCATCTTGAGCTTGAGGTATGCATAATGCGGTACCGCATTGAATCTCGCAAATGTGGTTCGCCCGAGCAGTGCATGATAACCACTGCGGAACGGGACTATATCGAAGATTAATTCTTCGCTTCGGAAGTTATCCGGGGATCCGAAGACCACTTCCAGTGTAATTGAGCCTGTGCAATGGGCCTCTACACCTGGAATGACGCCTTTAAAGGTCGTTTTTGTGGGTTTGATCCTTGAGGGGTCTATACCCATTTTGCGCACTGTGTCCTGATAAAGCAGGTTCAGGCTGCTGCCGCCATCCATAAGGACTCGAGTGAGGTGAAATCCGTCAATGATTGGGTCTAGGACCAGTGCGGCGAATCCGCCATGACGGATACTAGTGGGGTGGTCCCTGCGATCGAAGGTGATCGGACAGGAGGACCATGGGTTGAACTTTGGGGCGACTGGCTCCAACGCATATACGTCCCTGAGCGCACGCTTCCGCTCCCTCTTGGGGATGTGGGTTGCGTATATCATGTTCACCGTCCGCACTTGTGGGGGGAACCTCTTCTGTCCTCCGGTGTTCGGCTGCCGGGGCTCTTCCTCGTCATCGCTATGTGGCCCCTTATCTTTGTCTTCGGCAATTAACTTGCCGGCCTGCTTGAACACCCAACAATCCCTGTTGGTGTGGTTGGCTGGCTTGTCGGGGTGCCGTGTATTTGACACGAGCGATCGAGTATACGGTCCAAACTGGACGGGCCCGGAGTGCTTCTTTGAATGGCTTTTTCCGCTGACCGGGTTTAGAGCCTTTGAATCCGGCATTGACTGCCGTATCTTCAGTATTATCGCTGTTAATGCGGCGCCTATGTTTGTTGCGACGTGACCTATCGTTGCCGTCCTTGGTATCCGAAGTACCATGGTTCTTTGATATATTATTACTGCGAGCCAACCAGCTGTCTTCTCCCACACAAAAGCGGGTCATGAGTGTCGTGAGGGCTGCCATAGATTTCGGCTTTTCCTGACCAAGGTGCCGGGCTAGCCACTCGTCGCGGATGTTGTGTTTGAAAGCTGCTAGGGCCTCTGCATCCGGACAGTCGACGATTTGATTTTTCTTTGTTAAGAACCGAGTCCAGAATTGCCTGGCCAATTCTTCTAGCTGGTGAATTATGTGGCTCAAGTCATCGGCATCTGGTGGTCGCACATAAGTGCCCTGAAAGTTGTCGAGGAATGCAGCTTCCAGATCTTCCCAACAGCTAATGGACTCTGCTGGCAAGCTGTTAAGCCAATGCCGCGCTGGTCCTTTGAGCTTTAGCGGTAGGTATTTGATGGCGTGTAAGTCATCACCGCGGGCCATGTGGATGTGGAGGAGGAAATCCTCGATCCATACCGCAGGATCTGTTGTGCTATCGTATGATTCAATATTTACAGGTTTGAAACCTTCTGGGATTTGATGATCCATTACTTCGTCTGTGAAGCATAAGGGGTGTGCAGCGCCTCTGTATTGGGCTATATCGCGACGCAGCTCGAATGGGTCTTGCCCGCTGTGTTCGGCCCGGCCAGATTTACTTTTACTGTATCCGGCGTGACGTTTATCGTCTCGCATAGTGGCGCGCCCTCGTGATCCCTAGATCGATCTTGCATGTTTTGATTTGTCCTCCAATACGTCTCGCAGGTCTGGCATGTTTCCCCATGCTTTTTTATTTGAATGGCGTCGGGGTGCAAGCTGAGCTTTTGGCTGGAATGCCTCTCTATCACGGCCACGAGGTGGCCGATCAGCCGCGTCATACGCTTCTTCCTCCAGTCGAGGTAGCAACCTGCATTTTGGGTAACTCTTGGAGGGGCCCTCGAGTTTATATTCCTTGGCCACGAGGACTTCGGTCCATCTGTCAGCTAGCAGATCTTGATCAGCTTGAAGTTGCTGCTGCTTTTTCTTAAGGCTATTTGTCGTGGCCATAAGCCGGCGCTTGAAGCGCTCTTGTTCGACGGGATCCTCTGGCACGGCGAATTCGTCGTCATCGAGGCTTGCCTCGTCTTCGGAGGGGGTATGTAATTATCATCCTCCGCCTCTCCATCTGCCGCTCTCTCAGGAGGGCTGGCTCCTCCATCCTCCTGCTCTAAATCTTGTTGGAGGGGATTGTTGTTGTCTTCGGCACTATCCAGAGTGTTATTATCTCCTATGCCGGTATCACCACTTTTGCTTTGGCGGGACTTAGAGCGGCGCCGCTGACGTCGACGCTTGGGTTGCTTCTTGGAGGGGTCATCCTCCGCTGTCTCATCGCCATTGCCTTCTTTGGGTGTGTCCACCATGTATATATCGTATGATGAGGTGGTTGTCCAGTGCCCTGTGGGCAGTGGTTCCTCTTCATCTCCCGCATCGTCGTCCATACCTTCGATGTCTTCGGAGTCGAAGTCGAGCATGTCGGTTAAGTCATCGACAGTGGCTACTAAGTGGGTGGTGGGTGGGCCGCGAATTTCTTCGTCGTCTGCATCCCAATCCTGTCGGACATAGTTCGGCCAGGATCCTCCTAACAAGGAGAGAGACCTTAATGAGTTCAGTATGTCGCCAAAGGGCGAGTGCTGAAAAATATTCTCGGAGGTAAACTCCATGATCGGCGCCCAATCAGATTCGCTAGGAACGGGCGCAGGCGGTTCGGAGTCCGTGGCCGGAGAAGGATCCGGCAATTTGACAACACGGCTCTCGTGCTGGGTAAGGTCGATGTTCGGCTCGATCGCCGCTGAGGGTAAGGCCTCCGTGGCGGGGTCCATCCACCCGTCCATGGACGGCACAACTGGCTCCGAATTGAGGGTCGGAGCGGTTGCCGGTGCAATCTCCTTACCACTGTCTGATGGTAGAGCTACATCGTACTCATCGTGACCGCGTGACGCACAAGGTAGAGGCTCGAATCCATTGAAGATCAAGTCTCCGCGGATATCGGCTGTGTAGTTTAAGCTTCCAAACCTGACCTGGTGGCCAGGGGCGTAACTTTCAATCTGCTCCAGATGGCCAAGCGAATTGGCCCGCAGTGCAAAGCCGCCGAACACAAAGATCTGTCCGGGGAGAAAAGTCTCACCCTGAACTGCATCGCTGTCGATGATAGTAGGAGCCATCAAGCCTAACGGTGACGACACAGAGGAACTCTCAATGAAAGCACCAATGTCGGTGTCAAAACCGGCGGCTCTCGGGTAGGGGGTCCCAAACTGTGCGTCTAAGGCGGATGGTAACAGGAGGCAGGGGACACGATGTTTTAACCAGGTTCGGGCCCTCTTGATGGAGGTAAAACCCTACGTCCTGCTTGATTAATATTGATGATATGGGCAGTACAAGAGTAGATCTACCACGAGATCGGAGAGGCTAAACCCTAGAAGCTAGCCTATGGTATGATTGTTTGTTGTCCTACGGACTAAAACCCTCCGGTTTATATAGACACCGGAGGGGCTAGGGATACGCAAGGTCGGTTACAAAGGAGGAGATATACATATCTGTATTGCCTAAGCTTGCCTTCCACACCAAGTAGAGTCCCATCCGGACACGAGACGAAGTCTTCAATCTTGTATCTTCATAGTCCAACAGTCCGGCCAAAGGATATAGTCCGGCTGTCCGAAGACCGCCTAATCCAGGACTCCCTCAGGGGTCCTGTTGATCGAGAGGGCTGTGGCGTACCGCGAAACGGACCTCCTACGGTCGAAACGGGGGTCCTGTTCATCAGGAGGGGTGTGGCGTACCGCAAAACGGGACTCCACGGGATACTGTTCATCTCCACCGTCGACCTCCTCCAACCTCCACGGGCTACCGTCGACCTCCTCCAGCCTCCACGGGCTCCTGTTCATCCAGCCTCCACCGCGCGCTACTCCACCGGCTACTGTTCAACCACCCTCCACCGTCTACTGTTCATCCAGCCCTCCACACCACGGGGTCCTGTTCAACCACCCCTCCACGGGCACCCCTCCACCGTCTAATGTTCATCCAGCCCTCCACACCACGGGGTCCTGTTCATCTAAAGGCAACGCCACCGCTCACTGTTCATCCAACCCCCACCCCCCACCCCCCGCTGGCAAAGCTCACTGTTCATCCAATCGATCGGCTTCACTTAGCAGCAGTAGTGAAGGAATCGCTCGATCGGGTTCAGTTAAAGCCATCGATTGATCGCTCTGGTTCAGTAATGCGTAGCTTGCAGTGCAATCGCTCGGGTTCAGTTAGAGCCCAACGCCTCGCTCGGGTTCAGTTAGAGCCAATGCCTCGCACACACGCGCGTACGTGTACGAGAGAAACGCGCATCGCTCGGCCATCGGCCTCCCACCATAACCGGGAACTCCCCAAAATTTTCCTCGCCCTCGCTTCTACCATGGTTTTTTCCGTCATGGACGGCCCAAAGAATGTCATGCAGCTGCGTCTCCGGCCCGCCCAGGACGAAAAGCCCATTTTTCTGTCATGATTTTTTGTCATAGAAGTAGGAGCCCACCACATTTATTATGATACCGGGGTTTGTCACAATTATCATCATAGAAGTGTCATATGTATGACAGAAAAAAATTCGTTTGGCCCAAAATGTCATGGATGTGTCTTTTTTTTGTAGTGATAATGCCTGGCCTTGACAACCCTGACAGAAAACAACTCGAAACAAAGACAAGAGATATTTGTGTGATACGGTGGTTAAAATCTCCGGGAGATTATATAATGAATTTTTACCGACCAAAATACGCAACGTGTAAGAAAATGGAGTCCGGAGAGCGCACGAGGAGCCCATGAGGTAGGGGGCGCGCCCAGGGGGTAGGGCGCGCCCTCCACCCTCGTGGAGCCCTCGTGTCTTTCCCAGACTGCTTCTTATTTTTCTATTTTTCTAAATATTCCAAAACTAAGAAAAATTGCCATTAGAACTGTTTTGGAGTTAGTTTACTTACCGTACCACATACCTATTCCTTTTCGGAGTCTGAAACGTTCCAGAAAGTGTCCCTTATATATTCCTCCAGGGTTACGGTTTCAATAACATTGGTTTCAACATTTATAGGATTACCTGACATATAATGTTTGATTCTTTGACCGTTCACCACCTTCGGATTTGTGCCTTCGAAGTTGTTGATTTTTATGGCACTGGAACGATGGACCTCCTCAATAACGTAAGGACCTTCCCATTTAGAGAGAAGCTTTCCTGCAAAAAATCTTAAACGAGAGTTGTATAGCAATACATAATCACCTACATTAAACTCACGCTATTGTATCCTTTTTTCATGCCATCTTTTAACTTTTTCTTTAAACAATTTGGCATGCTCATAGGCTTGGGTTCTCCATTCATCAAGTGAGCTAATGTCAAATAACCTCTTCTCACCGGCAAGTTTGAAATCATAATTGAGCTCTTTAATACCCCAATAAGCCTTATGTTCTAGTTCGAGAGGTAAGTGACAATCTTTTCCATAAACCATTTTATACGGAGACATACCCATAGGATTTTTATATGCAGTTCTATAGGCCCATAATGCATCATCAAATTTCCTGGACCAATTCTTTCTAGATATATTAACAGTCTTTTGCATAATTAATTTGAGTTCTCTATTACTCAATTCTACTTGACCACTAGACTATGGGTGATAAGGAGATGCAATTCTATGATTAACATCATACTTAGCAAGCATTTTACGGAAAGCACCTTGAATAAAATGTTGACCACCATCAGTCATTAAATATCTAGGGACTCCAAACCTCGGAAAAATAACTTCTTTAAGCATCTTAATAGAGGTGTTATGATCAGCACTACTAGTTGGAATAGCTTCTACCCACTTAGTAACGTAATCAATAACAACTAAAATATGTGTATATCCATTAGAGGCAGGAACCGGTCCCATATAATCAAAGCCCCAAACATCAAATGGTTCAATAACAAGTGAATAATCCATAGGCATTTCTTGACGTCTACTAATATTATCAATTCTTTGACATTCATCACAAGACAAGACAAACTTACAGGCATCCTTGAAGAGTAGGCCAATAAAAACCGGATTGCAATACCTTATGTGCAGTTCTATCTCCAGCGTGGTGTCCTCCATAAGCTTCGGAATGACACTTGCGTAGGATCTGTTCCTATTCATGCTCAGGTACACAACGTCTAATAAAACCATCTACTCCTTTATAAAGGTGTGGGTCATCCCAGAAGTAATGTCGTAAATCATAGAAAAACTTTTTCTTTTGCTGGTATGTGAAACTAGGTGGTATAAACTTAGCAACAATGTAATTAGCATAATCAGCATAGCATGGAGCAGTGTGAGAAGCATTTATGACATTTAATTGTTCATCAGGAAAGCTGTCATCAATGGGTAGTGGGTCATCAATAACATTTTCCAACCTAGAGAAGTTATGTGCAACGGGGTTCTCAGCTCCCTTTCTATCAATAATATGCAAATCAAATTCTTGTAGCAAGAGAACCCATCTAATATGTCTAGGTTTAGCATCTTTCTTTTCCATAAGATATTTAATAGCAGCATGATCAGTGTGAATAGTTACTTTAGAATCAACAATATAAGGTCCGAACTTAACACAAGCAAATACAACTGCTAAGAATTCTTTTTCGGTAGTAGCATAATTTCTCTGGGCATTGTCTAGAGTTTTACTAGCATATTGAATAACATTTAATTTCTTATCAACTCTTTGCCCTACAACAGCACCCACAGCATAATCCCTAGCATCACACATAATTTCAAAAGGTAAATTCCAATCAGGTTGCTGAACAATAGGTGCAGAGATCAATGCTTTCTTAAGTATTTCAAATGCTTCTACACAATCATTATCAAAGACAAACGGTATATCTTTTTGTAATAAATTAGTCAGAGGCCGAGAAATTTTTGAGAAGTCCTGAATGAACCTCCTATAAAAACCGACATGACCAGGGAAACTTCTTATACCTTTGATGTCCTTGGGACACGACATCTTTTCAATAGCATGAACTTTAGCTTCATCACCTTCAATGCCTCTTTCCGAGATTTTGTTCCCCAAGACAATACCTTCATTAACCATAAAGTGGCATTTCTCCCAATTCAAGACAAGGTTAGTTTCTTCACATCTCTGCAAAACTCGATCAAGGTTGCTTAAGCAATCATCAAAAGAGGATCCATAAACGGAGAAATCATCCATGAATACCTCACATATCTTTTCACAAAAATCAGAAAATATAGCCATCATGCATCTTTGAAAGGTAGCAGGTGCATTACATAAACCAAAAGACATACGTCTATAAGCAAAAGTACCGAAAGGGAAAGTAAAAGTGGTCTTAGATTGATCATCAGCTAATACAGGTATTTGAGAGAAACCAGAATAACCATCTAGAAAGCAAAAATGTGTATGTTTGGATAATCTTTCTAGCATTTGATCAATGAAAGGTAAGGGGTAATGATCTTTTTAGTATCCTTATTTAATTTGTGGAAATCAATTACCATCCTATAACCTATAATAATTCTTTGCGGAATCAATTCATCTTTATCATTAGGAATGGCAGTAATACCTCCTTTCTTAGGAACACAATGGACAGGACTTACCCACTAACTATCAGCAACGGGATAAATTATACCTGCCTCAAGGAGCTCTAGTATTTCTTTTCTTACCACTTCTTTCATCTTAGGATTCAGTCGCCGTTGGTGATCAATAACCGGTTTGGCATCTTTCTCCAAATTTATTTTGTGTTGACATAGAGTGGGACTAATGCCCTTAAGATCATCAAGAGTATATCCAATAGCAGCACGGTGCTTCTTTAGAATTTTCAATAATTTTTCTTCCTCCTTCTCTGAAAGGTTAGCACTAATAATAACAGGATATATCTTCTTTTCATCAAGATAAGCATATTTAAGAGTATCAGGCAATGGTTTAAGCTCAACACGGGATCACCCTTGGGTGGAGGAGGATCCCCTAAGATTTCAACAAGCAAGTTGTGTTTCAGAATAGGTCCATGTTTAAAGAAAACCTCATCTATTTCCCTTCTTTCATTCATAAACATATCATTTTCATGGTCTAGCAAATATTGTTCTAAAGGATCACTAGGAGGTACGGCAATAGAAGCAAGACCAATAATTTCATCTTTACTAGGCAATTCCTCTTCATGGTGTTGTCTACGAAATTTAGAAAAGTTGAACTCATGAGACATATCACTTAAACCAATAGTAACAACATCCTTTTTGCAGTCTATCCTAGCATTAACAGTGTTTAAGAAGGGTCTACCAAATATAATGGGACAAAAGCTATCTTGTGGGGAACCAAGAACAAGAAAGTCAGTAGGATATTTAGTTTTCCCACACAAGACTTCAACATCTCTAACAAACCCCATTGTTGAAATAGTATCTCTATTGGCAAGTTTAATTGTGACATCAATATCTTCTAACTCAGCAAGTGCAATATCATGCATAATTTCTCTGTATAAGTCAATAGGTATTGCACTAGCACTAGCACCCATATCACACAAGCCATGATAACAATGATCTCCTATTTTAACAGAAATAACAGGCATGCCTACCACAGGTCTATGTTTATCTTTAGCACAAGGTTTAGCAATTCTAGAAGTTTCATCACAGAAATAAATAACATGCCCATCAATATTATCAGCCAAGAGATCCTTCACAATAGCAATATTAGGTTCAACTTTAACTTGGTCAGTAGGTGTATAGGTTATAATATTGCTTTTATAAACCACGGTTGAAGCTTTAGCATGATCTTTTATCCTAACAGGAAAAGGTCGTTTCTCAACATAAGCAGTAGGAACAATAGGATCATTATAAGTGATAGTCTTTTCTTCAACTTTAATAGGTGCGACGACTTTCACTTCTATGGGAGGATGATATTTAAAACACTTCTCCTTAGGGAGGTCAATATGAGTAGAAAAAGATTCATAGAAAGAACCTACTGTCTCAGAGTCAAGTCCATATTTAGTGCTAAATTTACGAAAAACATCGGTATCCATAAAAGATTTAACACAATCAAACTTAGGTGTCATACCTGACTCCTTACCTTCATCGAGATCCCAATCTTCAGAGTTGCATTTAATTATTTCCAATAAATCCCATTTGAATTCAATAGTCTTCATCATAAAAGAGCCAGCACAAGAAGTATCGAGCATGGTGCGATTGTTATCAGAAAGCCGAGCATAAAATTTTTGGATAATCATTTCTCTTGAGAGCTCATGATTGGGGCATGAATATAACACCAATTTAAGCCTCCCCCAAGCTTGAGCGATGTTTTCTCCTTCGCGAGGCCAAAAATTATATATATAATTGCGATCACGATGAACAAGATGCATAGGATAAAACTTCTGATGAAATTCCAATTTCAATCGTTTGTAGTTCCATGATCCCATATCATCACATAGCCTATACCATGTCAATGCATCTCCCTCCAAAGATAAAGGGAAGACCTTCTTCTTGATAACATCATCGGGCATACCTGCAAGCTTAAATAATCCACAAACTTCATCCACATATATTAGGTGCTCATCAGGATGTAATGTTCCATCTCCTGCAAAAGGATTAGCTAGCAGTTTTTCTATCATACCCGAAGGAATTTCAAAGTAGACATTTTCATTTTCAGTAGGTTGAGTAGGTTGAGTAGGTTGAGGAGCAACTGTTTGCTCTACTGGTCGGGGTGAAAATACCCCGAACAAGCCCCTCGGAGGATTACTTTCCATAGTAACAAGTGACAGTAAATTTCAGCACACTATATAAATTTTTCCTTACCACATTCCACCTACCAAAGGCGCTTCACTCCCCGGCAACGGCGCCAGAAAAGAGTCTTGATGACCCACAAGTATAGGGGATCTATCATAGTCCTTTCGATAAGTAAGAGTGTTGAACCCAACGAGGAGCAGAAAGAAATAATAAGCGGTTTTCAGCAAGGTATTCTCTGCAAGCACTGAAATTATAGATAGCAGATAGTTTGTGATAACATAATTTGTAACGAGCAATAAGTAACAAAAGTAAATAAAGTGCAGCAAGGTGGCCCAATCCTTTTTGTAGCAAAGGACAAGCCTGGACAAACTCTTATATAGAGAAAAGCGCTCCCGAGGACACATGGGAATTATCGCCAAGCTAGTTTTCATCATGTTCATATGATTTGCATTCGGTACTTTGATAATTTGGTATGTGGGTAGACCGGTGCTTGGGTACTGTCCTTACATGGACAAGCGTCCCACTTATGATTAACCTCTATTGCAAGCATCCGCAACTATAACAAAAGTATTAAGATAAACCTAACCATAGCATGAAACATATGGATCCAAATCAGCCCCTTACGAAGCAACGCATAAACTAGGGTTTAAGCTTCTGTCACTCTAGCAACCCATCATCTACTTAATACTTCCCAATGCCTTCCTCTAGGCAAAATAATGGTGAAGTGTCATGTAATTGACGTTCACATAACACCACTAGAGGAGACACAACATACATCTCATCAAAATATCGAACGAATACCAAATTCACATGACTACTAATAGCAATACTTCTCCCATGTCCTCAGGAACAAATGTAACTACTCACAAAGCTTATTCATGTTCATAATCAGAGGGGTATTAATATGCATATAGGATCTGAACATGTGATCTTCCACCAAATAAACCAACTAGCATCAACTACAAGGAGTAATCAACACTACTAGCAACCTACAGGTACCAATCCCGGACTTAGAGATAAGAATTGGATACAAGAGATGAACTAGGGTTTGAGAGGAGATGGTGCTGGTGAAGATGTTGATGGAGATTGGCCCCCTCCCGATGAGAGGAGCGTTGGTGATGACGATGGTGATGATTTCCCCCTCCCGGAGGGAAGTGTCCCCGGCAGAACAGCTCCACCAGAACCCTAGATTGGTTCCGCCTAGGTTCCGTCTCGTGGCGGCAGAGTCTTGTCCCGAAAGCTTGCTTATGATTTTTTCCTCAACGAAAGACTCCATATAGCAGAAGATGGGCATCGGAGGGCCACCAGGGGGCCCACGAGGCAGGGGCGCGCCCAGGGGGTAGGGCGCACCCCCCACCCTCGTGGCTGGTGAGTGGACCCCCTCTGGTACTTCTTGCGCTCAGTATTTTTTATATATTCTGAAATAACTTCCGTGAAGTTTCAGGACTTTTGGAGCTGTGTAGAATAGGTCTCTAATATTTGCTCCTTTTCCAGCCCAGAATCCCTACTGCCGGCATTCTCCCTCTTTATGTAAACCTTGTAAAATAAGAGAGAATAGGCATAAGTATTGTGACATAATGTGTAATAACAACCCATAATGTAATAAATATCGATATAAAAGCATGATGCAAAATGGACGTATGATTCTTCTAGTCGTTCCACATCATAGTAATCATATGTAGCATTAGCATAAGAAGCTAAGGTTTCATTATCATTAAATTCGCATGAAAAGGGAAGGTGTGGAGCCTTCATCCTAGAGCAACAAGTATAATCATATCTCAAGCATAGTTGCCGACCATACCAATGCAACATATAAATTTGATCCCATAATAGTTTCCCTTTTTGAGTCAAGCGATATCCCTAAAGTATTCACATTGATCCAACGTGTTTCCCATAACATAATTGAATGGGGTTTTCTCAGGATTATCAAAGTAGTACATAATCTCTTTCACGTAATGAGCATCGAGGGTTTTAGGAGGTTACCCATCTCCATGAGTATCATGTACACCTAATTTTTTGGTATTTCGTGTTCCATATCCATAACTAAAGATGGATAACAGCTTAGAACAGAAAATAAAAATTACTTAATGATAAAGCAAACAAGCACACACGAGATTATTCACCCCACGCTATAACTCCTCGGCAACGGCACCAGAAAAGGTCTTGATAACCCACAAGTATAGGGGATCAATTGTAGCCTCTTTCGATAAGTAAGAGCGTCAAACCCAACGAGGAGCTAAAGGTAGAACAAATATTCCCTCAAGTTCTATCGACCACCGATACAACTCTACGCACGCTTAACGTTCGCTTTACCTAGAACGAGTATGAAACTAGAAATACTTTGTAGGTGTTGTTGGATAGGTTTGCAAGATAATAAAGAGCGCGTAAATAAAAAGTAGGGGTTGTTTAGATAAAGGCACGACTAAGTTAGTTTTAGTAGAGATCTTGTTGTCACACAAGAAAGTTATTTGTCCCTAGGCAATCGATAACTAGACCGGTAATCACTATTGCAATTTTATTTGAGGGAGAGGCATAAGCTAACATACTTTCTCTTCTTGGATCATATGCACTTATGATTGGAACTCTAGCAAGCATCTGCAACTACTAAAGATCATTAAGGTAAAGCCAACCATAGCATTATAAGGCATCAAGTCCTCTTTACTCCCATACGCAAACAACCTACTTACTCGGGTCTCTATCACTCACGCCACCCACCATAAGCAAATCATGAACATATTGCAAACCCTACAGCGGGGATCCCTCACGCTTGCGCGACACGGAGAGCACCATAGGACAGCACCAATAATAAAACATGCAACTCAAACCAATCACGATCATCAATTAACCCATAGGACAAAATAGATCTACTCAAACATCATAGGATAGCCATACATCATTGGGAAATAATATATAGCGTTGAGCACCATGTTTAAGTAGAGATTATAGCGGGTAAAAGAGGGGTTAAACCACTGCATAGAGGGGGGGGAGAGTTGGTGATGATGGCGGTGAAGTTGTTGGTCTAGATGGCGGTGATGATGATGGCCCCGGCGGCGTTCCGGCGCCACCGGAAGAGAGGGGGAGAGAGCCCCCCTTCTTCTTGTTCTTCTTCTTCCTTGACCTTCTACCTAGATGGGACAAGGGTTTCCCCTCTGGTCCATGGCCTCCATCGCATGGGAGGGGCGAGAGCCCCTCCGAGATTGGATCTGTCTCTCTTTCTCTCTTCTGTTTCCGCGTTCCTAATTCTGCCCTTTCACCGTTTCTTAAATCCCGGAGATTCGTAACTCCGATTGGGCTGAATTGTGCACACAATTTTTATCCAGATATTAGCTTTCTTGCGGCGAAAGAAGGGCACCAACCGCCTTATGGGGTGGCCACGAGGGCCCAGGGCGCGCCTGACCCCCTGGGGCGCGCCCCCTGCCTCGTGCCCCCCTCAGGCATCGTCTCACGTTTATTCTTCTTCCCCAAAATCACATATATTCTAAAAAAAATCTCTGTCAGTTTTTATCCCATTTGGACTCCGTTTGATATGGATTTTCTGCGAAACAAAAAACATGCAACAAACAGGAACTGGCACTGTGCACTAGATCAATATGTTAGTCTCAAAAATAGTATAAAAAGTTACAAAAAGTATATGAAATTTGTAGAATATTGGCATGGAACAATCAAAAATTATAGATACGACAGAGACATATCAAGGAGATACTCGATGAACTCGAAGGACTGTGGTGTGACTGCCGCCGAGGAGTACATCGCCGCCCTCATCGTCGTTGTCTCGCTCTTTCACATACATTGCCACATGGCCCTCACCGTCCTCGAAATCTCCCACTTATTGTCAAACCTAGTAAGGATCTCCTTCAACCTGGCTAAGTTTGCCTGGTCGCCGTTGATGATCTGCCTGATTCGCTGTTGCATCCTCTCCATAGATGTCCTTCTGAGTGGTCCGGTGCTAGCTTTGGAAGATGGGAGGAGAGACAGTCGTCTTGCAATAGAGAAGAGGGAGAGGTGAGACGGTGGTTTTGGAATGGAGATGATGGAGAGGAGATGGGGTGGTTTTGCAATGGAGAAGAGGGAGAGGCGATACGGTGGTTTTGGAATGGAGGTGATGGAGAGGAGATGAGGTGGTTTTGCAATGAGAAGAGGGAGAGGCGAGATGGTGGTTTTGGAATGGAGATGATGGAGAGGAGAGGATATGGTTTTGCAATGGAGAAGAGGGAGAGGAGCATGCGGCAACGATTTAGGATTGGACGAGAGGGCCAGCGCGCTATGACTGGATCAAAATCAAATTACCCTTCAATTAAGAAAGCGACCCCACATTAACTAGTATCCCTTTTATTCAGGGTCATAATTGACCATGATTTTCACAAATAAAATATATGTTATTCGTTGCAAAAATAATATAATTTGAAAGTACATTCAAATACGAACCAAACAATGCAATTTTTGGTGACATGCATTCACATTTTGCTTGTCAAATACAGTATGTGGTCAAACTTTGACCCAAAATACACAAAACAAAAAAATACTTCCAAGACCAGCGCTGCTCCTCTCCTCTTAAACCACCGCCGCTCCTCTCCTCTTAAACCACCGCCGCACCTCTCCTGTTCCAATCTAAATCCAACGCCGCTCCTCTCCTCTTCCATTTCAAAACCACCGCCCCTCCTCTCCTATTCCAATCCAAAACCAGCGTCACTCCTCTCCTGTTCTAATCCAAAACCAGCACTGCTCCTCTCCTCTTCCATTCAAAAACCACCACCGGCGAGTGAAGGTGTTGTGGAGAAGTAGATCGATGGATGAGTACAAACGATACGTGAGGATCGCAGATGGTGACCCTGTGAAGCTAGCTAGGATGTTGGAGATACAGTCTTGGTTTGACAAGAAGGACCAACTAGCGGCGACGACGACATCCATGGCCAAATACCTGCAACAGAGCGAAAAGGCGGCAATACTCCCGAAGGGAGTCACGCGAGAGTACATAGAGCTGCTCCTCTGGGCCATGGAGTAAACAGATTCATCGAATCCAATCATGAGGGAGCGGTGGTGAGAGTATCGATCCTAGATGGAGCATCCACCAGAGATTGAAGGATCGAGCATCTACAGGGTGCCGTTTGTGAGGGTGTCGTGCTAGAGCGTGCTGGGGAACGTTGCAGAAAACAAAAAATTTCCTACGGTTTCACCAAGATCCATCTAGGAGTTCATCTAGCAACGAGTGATTGGATTTCATCTACATACCTTTGTAGTCACGCGCGGAAGCGTTCAAAGAATGGGGATGAGGAAGGCGTACTCGACGTGATCCAAATCACCGGAGATCCTAGCGCTGAATGGACGGCACCTCCGCGTTCAACACACGTACGGTCAGCGTAACTTCTCCTCCTTCTTGATCCAGCAAGGGGAAGGAGAGGTTGAGTAAGATGGCTCCAGCAGTAGCACGACGGCGTGGTGGTGATGGAGCTGCAGTACTCCGGCAGGGCTTCGCCAAGCTCTATGGAGGAGGAGGATGTGTTGGAGAGGGAGAGGGAGGAACCAAAGGCGTGGTGTGAGAGGCCCTCCTTTCCCCACTATATATAGGGAGTCCAAGGGAGGGGGGCGCCGGCCCTAGGAGATCCAATCTCCTAGGGGTGGTGCGGCCAAGGGAGGAATCCCTCCTCCCCAAGGCACCTAGGAGGTGCCTTCCCCCTTTGGGACTCTTCCCTTCCTTGAACCCTAGGCGCATGGGCCTCTTGGGGCTGGTGCCCTTGGCCCATGTAGGCCAAGGCGCACCCCCTACAGCCCATGTGCCCCCCCGGGGCAGGTGGCCCCACCTGGTGGACCCCCGGGACCCTTCCGGTGGTCCCGGTACAATACCGGTGACCCCGAAACTTGTCCCGATGGCCGAAATAGCACTTCCTATATATAATTATTTACCTCCGGACCATTCCGGAACTCCTCGTGACGTCCAGGATCTCATCCGGGACTCAGAACAACATTCGGGTTACTGCATATACATATCCCTACAACCCTAGCATCACCGAACCTTAACTGTGTAGACCCTACGGGTTCGGGAGACACGTAGACATGACCGAGACGACTCTCCGGCCAATAACCAACAGCGGGATCTGAATACCCATGTTGGCTCCCACATGTTCCTTGATGATCTCATCGGATGAACCACGATGTCGAGGATTCAAGCAACCCCGTATACAATTCCCTTTGTCAATCGGTATGTTACTTGCCCGAGATTCAATCGTCGGTATCCCAATACCTCGTTCAATCTCGTTACCAGCAAGTCACTTTACTCGTACCGTAATGCATGATCCTGTGACCAGACACTTGGTCACTTTGATCTCATTATGATGATGCATTACCAAGTGGTCCCAGTGATACCTCTCCGTCATGCGGAGTGAGAAATCCCAGTCTTGATCCGTGTCAACCCAACAGACACTTTCGGAGATACTCGTAGTATACCTTTATAGTCACCCAGTTACGTTGTGACGTTTGGCACACCCAAAGCACTCCTACGGTGTCCGGGAGTTACACGATCTCATGGTCTAAGGAAAAGATACTTGACATTGGAAAACTCTAGCAAACGAACTATACGATCTTATGCTATGTTTAGGATTGGGTCTTGTCCATCACATCATTCTCCTAATGATGTGATCTCGTTATCAATGACATCCAATGTCCATAGTCAGGAAAGCATGACTATCTGTTGATCAACGAGCTAGTCAACTAGAGGCTTACTAGGGACATGTTGGTGTCTTTTATTCACACATGTATTACGATTTCCGGATAACACATTTATAGCATGAATAAAGACAATTATCATGAACAAGGAAATATAATAATAATTCTTTTATTATTGCCTCTAGGGCATATTTCCAACAGTCTCCCACTTGCACTAGAGTCAATAATCTAGTGACATTATGATGAATCGAACACCCATGGAATTCTGGTGTTGATCATGTTTTGCTCTAGGGAGAGGTTTAGTCAACGGATCTGCTACATTCAGGTCCATATGTACTTTACAAATATCTATGTCTCCATCTTGAACATTTTCATGAATGGAGTTGAAGCGACGCTTGATGTGCCTTGTCTTCTTGTGAAACCTGGGCTCCTTGGCAAGTGCAATAGCTCCAGTGTTGTCACAGAAGAGCTTGATCGGCCCCGACGCATTGGGTACGACTCCTAGGTCGGTGATGAACTCCTTCACCCAAATTGCTTCATGTGCTGCCTCCGAGGCTGCCATGTACTCCGCTTCACATGTAGATCCCACCACGACACTCTGCTTGCAACTGCACTAGCTTACTGCCCCACCATTCAAAATATACACATATCCGGTTTGTGACTTAGAGTCATCCAGATCTGTGTCGAAGCTAGCGTCGACGTAACCTTTTACGATGAGTTCTTCGTCACCTCCATAAACGAGAAACATTTCCTTAGTCCTTTTCAGGTACTTCAGGATATTCTTGACCGCTGTCCAGTGTTCCTTGCCGGGATTACTTTGGTACCTTCCTACCAAACTTACGGCAAGGTTTACATCAAGTCTGGTACATAGCATGGCATACATAATAGAACCTATGACTGAGGCATAGGGGATGACACTCATCTCTTCTATATCTTCTGCCGTGGTCGGACATTGAGCTGAGCTCAATTTCACACCTTGTAACACAGGCAAGAACCCCTTCTTAGACTGATCCATATTGAACTTCTTCAATATCTTATCAAGGTATGTGCTTTGTGAAAGACCTATGAGGCATCTTGATCTGTCTCTATAGATCTTGATGCCTAATATATAAGCAGCTTCTCCAAGGTCCTTCATTGAAAAACTCTTATTCAAGTAGGCCTTAATGCTGTCCAGAAGCTCTATATCATGTCATCTACATATAATATGAGAAATGCTACAGAGCTCCCACTCACTTTCTTGTAAAGGCAGGCTTCTCCATAAGTCTGCGTAAACCCAAACGCTTTGATCATCTCATCAAAGCGAATGTTCCAACTCCGAGATGCTTGCACCAGCCCATAAATCGAGCGTTGGAGCTTGCACACCTTGTTAGCATTCTTAGGATCTACAAAACCTTCCAGCTGCATCATATACAATTTTGACGTCCATTTTCCATATTTCATAATCATAGAATGCGGCAATCGCTAACATGATTCGGACGGACTTCAGCTTCGCTACCGGTGAGAAAGTCTCATCGTAGTCAACCCCTTGAACTTGTCGATAACCCTTAGCGACAAGCCGAGCTTTATAGATGGTCACATTACCATCCGCGTCTGTCTTCTTCTTAAAGATCCATTTATTTTCTATGGCTCGCCGCTCAACGGGCAAGTCAGTCAAAGTCCATACTTCGTTTTCATACATGGATCCTATCTCGGATTTCATGGCTTCTAGCCATTTGTCGGAATCCGGGCCCGCCAGCGCTTCTTCATAGTTCGAAGGTTCACCGTTGTCTAACAACATGATTTCCAAGACAGGGTTGCCGTACCACTCTGGTGCGGAACGTGTCCTTGTGGACCTTCGAATTTCAGTAGGAGCTTGATCAGAAGTATCTTGATCATCATCATTAACTTCCTCTCTAGTCGGTGCAGGCACCTCAGGAACATTTTCTTGAGCTGCGCCATTTTCCGGTTCAAGAGGTAATACTTCATCAAGGTCTACTTTCCTCCCACTTACTTCTTTCGAGAGAAACTCCTTCTCTAGAAAGGATCCATTCTTGGCAACAAAGATCTTGCCTTTGGATCTGAGGTAGAAGGTATACCCAATAGTTTCTTTAGGGTATCCTATGAAGACGCATTTTTCCGACTTGGGTTCGAGCTTTTCAGGTTGAAGTTTCGTGACATAAGCATCGCATCCCCAAACTTTCAGAAACGACAGCTTAGGTTTCTTCCCAAACCATAATTCATACGGTGTCGTCTCAACGGATTTCGACGGAGCCCTATTTAAAGTGAATGCGGTAGTCTCTAAAGCATACCGCCAAAAAGATAGTGGTAAATCGGCAAGAGACATCATAGATCGCACCATATCTAATAGAGTGGGATTACGACGTTCGGACACACCATTACGCTGAGGTGTTCCAGGTGGCGTGAGCTGTGAAACTATTCCACATTTTCTTAAGTGTGTGCCAAACTCATGACTCAAGTATTCTCCTCCACGATCTGATTGCAGGAACTTGATTTTCCTGTCACGTTGATTCTCAACCTCACTCTGAAATTCCTTGAACTTTTCAAAGGTCTCAGACTTGTGTTTCATTAAGTAGACATACCCATATCTACTCAAGTCGTCAGTGAGGGTGAGAACATAATGATAGCCACCGCGAGCCTCAACACTCATTGGACCGCACACATCAGTATGTATGATTTCCAATAAGTTGGTTGCTCGCTCCATTGTTCCTGAGAACAGAGTCTTGGTCATTTTACCCATGAGGCATGGTTCGCATGTGTCAAATGATTCGTAATCAAGAGACTCTAAAAGTCCATCAGCATGGAGCTTCTTCATGCGTTTGACACCTATGTGACCAAGGCGGCAGTGCCACAAGTATGTGGGACTATCATTATCAATCTTACATCTTTTGGTACTCACACTATGAACATGTGTAGTATTACGCTCGAGATTCATTAAGAATAAACCATTCACCATCGGAGCATGACCATAAAACATATCTCTCATATAAATAGAACAACCATTATTCTCGGATTTAAATGAGTAGCCATCTCGAATTAAATGAGATCCTGATACAATGTTCATGCTCAAACTTGGCACTAAATAACAATTATTGAGGTTCAAAACTAATCCCGTAGGTAAATGTAGAGGTAGCGTGCCGACGACGATCACATCGACCTTGGAACCATTCCCGACGCGCATCGTCACCTCGTCCTTCGCCAGTCTCCGCTTATTCCGCAGCTCCTGTTTTGAGTTACAAATGTGAGCAACTGCACTGGTATCAAATACCCAGGAGCTACTACGAGTACTGGTAAGGTACACATCAATTACATGTATATCACATATACCTTTCGTTTTGCTGGCCTTCTTGTCTGCTAAGTATTTGGGGCAGTTCTGCTTCCAGTGACCACTTTCCTTGCAATAAAAGCACTCAGTCTCGGGCTTGGGTCCATTCTTTGGCTTCTTCCTAGCAGCTTGCTTGCCGGGCACGGCAACTCCCTTGTCGTCCTTCTTGAAGGCTTTCTTTCCCTTGCCCTTCTTGAACTTAGTGGTTTTATTCACCACCAATACTTGATGTTCCTTTCTGACTTCTACCTCTGTTGATTTCAGCATTGCAAATACTTCAGGAATGGTCTTTTCCATCCCCTACATATTGAAGTTCATCACAAAGCTCTTGTAGCTCGGTGGAAGCGACTGAAGGATTCTGTCAATGACCGCGTCATCCAGGAGATTAACTCCCAGCTGAGTCAAGCGGTTGTGCAAACCAGACATAGTGAGTATGTGCTCACTGACAGAACTATTTTCCTCCATCTTACAGCTAAAGAATTTGTCGGAGACTTCATATCTCTCGACCCGGGCATGAGCTTGAAAAACCATTTTCAGCTCTTCGAACATCTCATATGCTCCGTGTCTCTCAAAACGCTTTTGGAGCCCCGGTTCTAAGCTGTAAAGCATGCCGCACTAAACGAGGGAGTAGTCATCGGTACGTGCCTGCCAAGCGTTCATAACGTCTTGTTCTGCAGGGAGAACAGGTGCGTCACCTAGCGGTGCTTGTAGGACATAATCTTTCTTGGCAGCTATGAGGATGATCCTCAGGTTCCGGACCCAGTCTGTGTAGTTGCTGCCATCGTCTTTTAGCTTGGTTTTCTCTAGGAACGCGTTGAAGTTGAGGACTACGTTGGCCATTTGATCTACAAGACATATTGTAAAGATTTTAGACTAAGTTCATGATAATTAAGTTCATCTAATCAAATTATTCAATGAACTCCCACTTAGATAGACATCCCTCCTGTAATCTAAGTATAACATGATCCGAGTTAACTAGGCCGTGTCCGATCATCACGTGAGACGGACTAGTCAACATCGGTGAACATCTTCATGTTGATCGTATCTTCTATACGACTCATGCTTGACCTTTCGGTCTTCTGTGTTCCGAGGCCATGTCTGTACATGCTAGGCTCTTCAAGTCAACCTAAGTGTTTGCATGTGTAAATCTGTCTTACACCCGTTGTATGTGAACGTTAGAATCTATCACACCCGATCATCACGTGGTGCTTCGAAACAACGAACTGTCGCAACGGTGCACAGTTAGGGGGAACACTTTCTTGAAATTATTATGAGGGATCATCTTATTTACTACCGTCGTTCTAAGCAAACGAGATGTACAAAACATGATAAACATCACATGCAATCAAATAATAAAAGTGACATGATATGGCCAATATCACATAGCTCCTTTGATCTCCATCTTGGGGCTCCATGATCATCTTGTCACCGGCATGACACCATGATCTCCATCATCATGATCTCCATCATCGTGTCTCCATGAAGTTGCTCGCCAACTATTACTTCTACTACTATGGCTAACGCATTTAGCAATAAAGTAAAGTAATTTACATGGCGTTTCTCAATGACACGCAGGTCATACAAAAAATAAAGACAACTCCTATGGCTCCTGCCGGTTGTCATACTCATCGACATGCAAGTCGTGATTCCTATTACAATAGCATGAACATCTCATACATCACATATATATCATTCATCATTCATCACAACTTTGGCCGTATCATATCACAAAGCACTTGCTGCAAAAACAAGTTAGACGTCCTCTAATTGTTGTTGCAAGTTTTTACGTGGCTGAAATAGGGTTCTAGCAAGAACGTTTTCTTACCTACGTTAAAGCCACAACGTGATTTGTCAACTTCTATTTACCCTTCATAAGGACCCTTTTCATCGAATCCGCTCCAACTAAAGTGGGAGAGACAGACACCCGCCAGCCACCTTATGCAACTTGTGCATGTTAGTCGGTGGAACCGGTCTCACGTAAGCGTACGTGTAAGGTTGGTCCGGGCCGCTTCATCCCACAATACCGTTGAAGCAAGATAAGACTAGTAGAGGCAAAAAGTTGACAACATCAACGCCCACAACAAATTTGTGTTCTACTCGTGCAAGAGAACTACGCATAGACCTAGCGCATGATGCCACTGTTGGGGAACGTTGCAGAAAACAAAAAAAATTCCTACGGTTTCACCAAGATCCATCTAGGAGTTCATCTAGCAATGAGTGATTGGATTGCATCTACATACCTTTGTAGTCACGCACGGAAGCGTTGAAAGAACGGGGATGAGGAAGGCGTACTCGACGTGATCCAAATCACCGGAGATCCTAGCGCCGAACGGACGGCACCTCCGCGTTCAACACACGTATGGTCAGCGTAATGTCTCCTCCTTCTTGATCCAGCAAGGGGAAGGAGAGGTTGAGGAAGATGGCTCCAGCAGCAGCACAACGGCGTGGTGGTGATGGAGTTGCAGTACTCCGGCAGGGCTTCGCCAAGCTCTATGGAGGAGGAGGATGTGTTGGAGAGGGAGAGGGAGGCACCAAAGGCATGGTGTGAGAGGCCCTCCTTTCCCCACTATATATAGGGAGTCCAAGGGGGGGCCGGCCCTAGGAGATCCAATCTCCTAGGGGGGGTGCGGCCAAGGGAGGAATCCCTCCTCCCCAAGGCACCCAGGAGGTGCCTTCCCCCTTTGGGACTCTTCCCTTCCTTGAACCCTAGGCGCATGCGCCTCTTGGGGCTGGTGCCCTTGGCCCATGTAGGCCAAGGCGCACCCCCTACAGCCCATGTGGCCCCCCGGGGCAGGTGGCCCCACCCGGTGGACCCCCAGGACCCTTCCGGTGGTCCCGGTACAATACCGGTGACCCCGAAACTTGTCCCGATGGCCGAAATAGCACTTCCTATATATAATTCTTTACCTCCGGACCATTCCGGAACTCCTCGTGACGTCTGGGATCTCATCCGGGACTCCGAACAACATTCAGGTTACTGCATATACATATCCCTACAACCCTAGCGTCACCGAACCTTAAGTGTGTAGACCCTACGGGTTCGGGAGACACGTAGACATGACCGAGACGACTCTCCGGCCAATAACCAACAGCGGGATCTGGATACCCATGTTGGCTCCCACATGTTCCTCGATGATCTCATCGTATGAACCATGATGTCGAGGATTCAAGCAACCCCGTATATAATTCCCTTTGTCAATCGGTATGTTACTTGCCCGAGATTTGATCATCGGTATCCCAATACCTCGTTCAATCTCGGTACCGGCAAGTCACTTTACTCGTACCGTAATGCATGATCCCGTGACCAGACACTTGGTCACTTTGAGCTCATTATGATGATGCATTACCGAGTGGGCCTAGTGATACCTCTCCATCATACGGAGTGACAAATCCCAGTCTTGATCCGTGTCAACCCAACAGACACTTTCGGAGATACCCGTAGTATACCTTTATAGTCACCCAGTTACATTGTGACGTTTGGCACACCCAAAGCACTCCTACGGTATCCGGGAGTTACACGATCTCATGGTCTAAGGAAAAGATACTTGACATTGGAAAACTCTAGCAAACGAACTATACGATCTTATGCTATGTTTAGGATTGGGTCTTGTCCATCACATCATTCTCCTAATGATGTGATCCCGTTATCAATGACATCTAGTGTCCATAGTCAGGAAACCATGACTATCTGTTGATCAACGAGCTAGTCAACTAGAGGCTTACTAGGGACATGTTGGTGTCTTTTATTCACACATGTATTACGATTTCCGGATAACACAATTATAGCATGAATAAAGGCAATTATCATGAACAAGGAAATATAATAATAATGCTTTTATTATTGCCTCTAGGGCATATTTCCAACAGAGCGAGCCGGTGGAGTATTCGTCGACCGAACCCAACTGCAAGAGGATAAAAGCAGTTGGCCCGATGACGCTTCCCCGCCATCCTCTCCCTCGTCGTTCACATTGTCTCACGGGGTGGCTGTCTGCCGCCGAGGAATAGGAGGGGACTGCCCCCCCCCCCCAGCCCCATAGTCAGGCAGGCTGTGAATTGTGAGGAGGAGCTTAGTGTAGGATCAAAAGTATGTCTAGAGGGGGTGATTAGACTACTTTACCAAATAAAAACTTATCCTTTCCCAATTTTAGTTCTTGACAGATTTTGCAACTTTGGACAAGTCAAGCAATCTTAACACAATTCAAGCAAGCATGCAAAGAGTATATGAGCAGCGGAAAGTAAAGCATGCAACTTGCAAGAATGTAAAGGGAAGGGTTTGGAGGATTCAAACGCAATAGGAGACACGGATGTTTTTGTCGTGGTTCCGATAGGTGGTGCTATCGTACATCCATGTTGATGGAGACTTCAACCCACGAAGGGTAACGGTTGCACGAGTCCATGGAGGGCTCCACCCACGAAGGGTCCACGAAGAAGCAACCTTGTCTATCCCACCATGGCCATCGCCCACAAAGGACTTGCCTCACTAGCGGTAGATCTTCACGAAGTAGGCGATCTCCTTGCCCTTACAAACTCCTTGGTTCAACTCCACAATCTTGTCGGAGGCTCCCAAGTGACACCTAGCCAATCTAGGAGACACCACTCTCCAAGAAGTAACAAATGGTGTGTTGATGATGAACTCATTGCTCTTGTGCTTCAAGTGATAGTCTCCCCAACACTCAACTCTCTCTCACAGGATATGGATTTGGTGAAAAGAATATTTGAGTGGAAAGCAACTTGGGGAAGGCTAGAGATCAAGATTCATATGGTAAGAATGGAATGTCTTGGCCTCAACACAAGTGTAGGTGGTTCTCTCTCTCAGAGAAAGTAAGTTGGAAGTGTAGGTTTGTTCTGATGGATCTCTCTACGAATGAAGAGGTGGTGGAGGGGTATATATAGCCTCCACACAAAATCTAACCGTTACACACAACTTGCCAATCTCGATGGGACCGAATAGTTAAACTCGGTCGGACCGATTCAGCAAAGTTAGTGACCATTAGGGTTTTCGGTGGGACCGACATGCAACTCGGTAGGACCGATATGATTAGGGTTAGGGCATAACGTAATCTCGGTGAGACCGATTACACAAACTCGGTGAGACCGATTTTGGTAATAAGCTAACCAGAGAGTTGGTCAGGTAAACTCGGTGGGACCGATCACTCATTTCGGTGAGACCGAAACGTTACGAAGGGAAAACAGAGAGTTTACATTGCAATCTCGGTGGGACCGATCGCTCATATCGGTAAGACCAAAATGTTACGAAGGGAAATAGAGAGATTACAATCCCATCTCGGTGAGACCGAGATCCCTATCGGTGAGATCGATTTGCCTAGGGTTTGTGGCAGTGGCTATGACATTTGAAAAATCGGTGGCGCCGGATAGAAAGAATCGGTGGGGCCGAGTTTGACTTTTGGTTTAGGTCATATGTGGATGTAAGAAAGTAGTTGAGGGCTTTGGAGCATATTACTAAGCATTTTGAGCAAGAGCCTCATTAAGCAATACCTCATCCCTCCTTGATAGTATTGGCTTTTCCTATAGACTCAATGTGATCTTGGATCACTAAAATAGAAAATGTAGAGTCTTGAGATTTGAGCTTGAGCCAATCCTTTGTCCTTAGCATTTTGAGGGGTCCACTTTTCTCATCCATGCCATGCCAATCATTGAGCTTTCCTGAGATATTAATCTTGAAATAGCATTAGCTCAATGAGCTATATGTTGTTAGGAATTACCAAAACCACCTAGGGATAGTTGCTCTTTCAATCTCCCCCTTTTTGGTAATTGATGACAACATATAGATCAAAGCTTCGACAAATGATAATAAGAGTGAAAAACATTGTCGCTTTGAGAAGTATGTGAAAAGCAAGAGCTTCCCCTAAATTTGTGCATATTTTAAGATTTTCTTTGGACTGCAAATGCACAATGAGTTAGGAACATGGGTTACTCTTCCACGTCACATACATCTTGGTGGAGCGCTCAAAATGATAATAATGAAATACATGCACTCATCACCAAGCAAAGTGAATGATCATATATGGGGATATAAAAGGATAATGTCATCCCACAAGCATTAAGGTAGCATATGATCAAACACATGATCATCCAAGTATCACACACAAGCATAAAGTCTCGCAAACAAGCAAATGAACAAAGTTTAACCACCAAATAAATAGAGAGAATAAAAAGCAACACACACTCTCTCTCAAAGCCTATGATCTATAAATTTTCTCCCCCTTTGGCAACAAGTTACCAAAAAGTTCATCAAAATGCATAGTGCTAGATCGACTCTCAGGCTTGGTCTTCAGGTGGTGGTGTATATAACATGCCAAGGACGAAGGCATCAGTTGATGTAGATAGAGCTGGTGCAGTGGGTGCTGGAGCTGGTGGCACTGAAGCTGGAGCTGGTGCAGATGAAGTTGCTCTGGTGTTTGTGACTGGCACTGCAACAGATCTCTGTCCTCTGGGCACTCTAGCAAAAGCATCAGTGGTAGACTTGCCCTTCTTCTCCTGCACTTCATCCTGAAGTTCCTCAACAACTGACTGGATCTCAGTGACCTTCACATCTAAGTCATAGAACTTCTGCTCCATGATCCTCTCCAAGCTCTCCTAGTGTTGAGTCAGGGTAGCTAATCCCTTCTCAATCCTCAGAGTGGAGGCAATCAAGTAGCCAAGCCGATCTTTCTTGCTCTTCAAAAGATACTGAGATGCCTCTTGAGTGGTTGGCATCTTTGCAGCCTTTTCATCCCTTGCCTTCTCCCTCTTGGCTTGTGCTTGCATAGAAGATGGTTTGTTTTCATCCATCACCACAGTGTTGTCCTCAAAGTCTGGATAGGTGGGCATGTGTTCCTTGTCCAGGAGATATGTGCCAGTGCCCATCTTGGAGTTGATTAGCTCCTGAATCTGTGGGGCATACCCACAACTCCTCTTCTGATCTGCAGCTGTTCTCTTAATGGTTTCCACAATTAGGCTCATGACTTTGAACTTTTGAGGCACATAAAATATGAGAAGAAAGTTAATTGCATGGCCTCTGAACATCTTGTGATCACCTGACTTTGGCCAAGAGAGTGTGCCTGAGGATCTAGTTGATTGTTGGCAAGCCTGACAGAAGGTAATGTACTGGTCCAAACTTGTGTGTCTCAAGAGCAGCATCTAGGATATCTTTGTACATATGTGCCATGGTGTTGTGATCCTTCTTCTTCTTGGCATAGACATCCAAGTCATCTTCACTCTTCTCGGGAGCATTGATCAATTTTGCCCATTCTGCAACCGTTGACTGGTACCTAGTACCTGACATCCAAACAATCCTTCCATCTGGGTAGAAATGAGCTGTGGAGTAGAACTGCATGATGAGCTCATCATTTCAGTTTGTGAGCTTCTGAGCCAAAAACTCATCGACTCCACACACCTTGAAGCTGTCATATACACCAGGGAAGTGATCCTCATTTTCCTCAATGAATGTCCAATCGACCCATGTCATGTCACAGACTATGGGCTTCTTGTCAAGTAAGATAGTCTCATAGAAGTTCTGCTGTTCCTTTGTATGGAACCTGTAGTCCACAATAGTCCTTCTCCTAGTGGCATATGGATCGGACTCTCTCATAGCCTTAAACCTGAATCCTTCCTGATTTTCATGTTCTCTGCAACAGAGTGAGCATCATTGTGATCTGGAATTTTGGGCTTCAACTTTCTCAACACGACAGAATCATCGTCTTCTTCTTCAGCAGCTTGAGGCACTGGGGCCTTGTTCTTCTCCTTGGCAGGAATGTTCCTGGTGCTCCTCTTGGGTTTTGGCTTTGGAGCTGGAGCAGCAGTCTTAGGAGTAGTCTTAGGCTTAGATGGAGTAGGCCCTGCCCTTATAGCATCTTCCATAAGCTTTTGAGCTTTGGGTGCTGCTGCTGCATCCTCTTCCTCTTCCTGTTCTTCAGAATCTTTCATTATTGAAGATCTCCCAAGCACTATGGCAGTGGTCTTCTTGACCCTTTCCTTCCTTTTATTTTCTTCCACAACCTGTTCTTTGGGTGCACATCCCAAAGTCTCTTGAGTGGATGTTCTAGCTTTTGACATGGGAACTCTCTTGGCAGAAACCTTTTGCTTCATTCCTGGCTTAGTGGCAGTAGCTGTGCCATATTCCTTTTTCAGGACTTTCCTCTTTGAGGTGGCCTCTTCCTCAACAGCCACATAGTCCTCATCCTCAGAATCTGAGGTTTTCTTCTTGCTGGTCCTGGTGGCTGCCTTAGGCAAGTTGCTGGGTGTACTTCTGCTTCCTTCAACAAAGCTGCTAGAGGGACTAGTGCCCTCACTCATGTTCACTTGCTCCACAGACTTGTTCTGACTGTCACTCTGATCTGACATGATGCAAACACTAACAGCAAACCCTGTGAATAGATTATAGATGAGGTAGATTTGATAAGCATCACAAAGTACAGAGGTTTTTGCAAAAAGAATGAGTTAAAAACTTAGTTTTAGTTTTCCACAGAAAGCATTTCGGATCTACCGATTTGCAAACTCGGTGATACCGAAGCAGCTTCTGGAACCTAAACTAGTGAACTCGGTTAGACCGAGTCATAGTTTGGTGGCACCGAGACTGCTAGGGTTTCACAAAGTATTGAACTCGGTCACACCGATTTGCAATTCTCGGTCAGACCGAGAATCACATGTGCAATGGCCTTAGCCAAATCGGTGGAACCGATTTCAACAACTCGGTCGGTCCGAGATGGTTTCGGCGGGAACTTAACCCTAAATTTTCAATCCACGACTAAACTACGAAGTGATTTCGCTGGATAGAGTGATCTCAATCGTGGCAAGATACATGGAAAAACAATGTGCTAAGAATAGGAGGGGGAATAGCACAAGGATCAAGTCCATACCCTAGTGCAGCGATGGACTTGCTACGGCGGCAACGGCGGAGATGATTCCCATTGACGGCGGCGGAGACCAGCGGCGGGAGGCAGCTAGCGATGAGGAGGACGATCCGGAGACCCAGGGAGGCAGAGCAGGCTTAGCCCGGGCGAAGAGGTTCGGAAAATTTTCCAAATTTTTGCCCTGGGATATATATAGCCTGACCCTGTCGGTGTGACCGAGTGGAGCAACTCGGTGGCACCGAGATTCATAACTGCAAGCAGTTACTGAAACTCGGTGTGACCGAAAAGTTCAAATCGGTTGCACCGAGATTGAAAACCTAGATCGACTTAGTGATCTTGGTATGACCGAAATGGATGAATCGGTCAGACCGAAATGCACAAAGAAGTTTTGGATTTTTAAGTCTATGACGAATCGGGGACTCCGAGTGCTCCTCACACAGAGTGGTTCGAATCTGACTTGATCAAACTTTGTGATGTAGCATGAATAGAGTTTGAGACGAGAAAAGCATAGATAGCTAGGAAGGTTCTTAGGCATTCTTGTCCATCCACTTGGCAAAACAAAAAGGAACCAAACAATCAAAACAACAAGTGGATGTCCTCAAATGAGTAAATTATGCAACCAACATGCTCACACAATAAAATGGCAAATGAAATATGTGGCAAAGCATGCACAACCAATTCTAGCATCTATCAAGCAATTGGCGATGACTAGGTCATCTATATATGAGTATATTGACTTAGGAGTCAAATGAAAACATTTGATCATAGGTCATACTCATCGTTTAAGCACAAATGGGGTTACCATTTTTACATAAAGCGTGTTGTGTTCACACCATTAGAGTTGTTTTAGCTCAATTTTAGAGTAAAGCTCCCCCTAGATGTGAGATCCCCCCTGTCAGTGTCAAAACCGGCGGATCTCGGGTAGGGTATCCCGAACTGTGCGTCTAAGGCAGATGGTAACAGGAGGCAGGGGACAAGATGTTTTACCCAGGTTCGGGCCCTCTCAATGGAGGTAAAACCCTACGTCCTGCTTGATTAATATTGATGATATGGGTAGTACAAGAGTAGATCTACCACGAGATCAGAGAGGCTAAACCCTAGCAGCTAGCCTATGGTATGATTGTATGTTGTCCTACGGACTAAAACCCTCTCGTTTATATAGACACCGGAGGGGCTAGGGTTACACAAGGTCGGTTACAAAGGAGGAGATATACATATCCGTATTGCCTAGCTTGCCTTCCACGCCAAGTAGAGTTCCATCCGGACACGAGATGAAGTCTTCAATCTTGTATCTTCATAGTCCAACAGTCCGGCCGAAAGATATAGTCCGGCTGTCCGGAGACCCCCTAATCGAGGACTCCCTCAGTAGCCCCCGAACCAGGCTTCAATGACGACGAGTCCGGTGCGCAGTATTGTCTTCGGCATTGCAAAGCGGGTTCTTCTCCAATTTCCAAGTGTTTGTAAATAGTATCTGGCCCCACAAATGTTGATCCTCTTGGCTTCTGCGCCCAATAAGGGCAATTTCTCATGCATCGAACAAATACGAGGCGCCATGGCATTTTTACATTCACCCCCCCCCCGAGCCAGATAAATAAATTGTCTACTAAAGGGATCGGGATTCTTAGATCCGATCCACACCATCCTCCCCTCAGCGAGAATTCATCAGAGCGCGTTTTGGAAAGATCCATTCCAGCATGGCCGACCTCCGCAGCTCCTCCTCCCGCCCTCGTAGCCCTAAGCTTGGTGATTGGGAGAGGTGTTCAGTCCCACATAGTTGATTGGTCGAACTGCAGACCAACGGATTTCTTCCTCCGGCATATATGGAGGACGTTCCCCTTCCGGACCCTGTTCGGCAGGGTCTTCCTGAGTTCAACAATGATCCTCTGAAGAAGCGCCGAAGTTGGCGCCCACGGAGCCCCCAGGTGGAAGACGACAGAGAAGTCCTCTATCTGATGAACCGGATTAAGGCACTGGCTCAGTCAGGATTGACAATAACCGAAGTTATGTCGATTTGCATAATGCGGGGAGTGCAACCACTTCAATATCGTGGACACCCCTTGTAGTGTTTCAACGGGGAGGATGACGCCACCCGCTACGGGCGTAATGGTCCGGGCGATGCTACCGCATTAGCCAAAATTCTATCCGAACTGTTCAAGGGAGAGGAGGAGGAGTTCACCCGCATCAAGCCACGGGACATATTCTCCATGTACAATCCTCCAAGCTGGGTAAGCTATATCCCCTTACTTCCATCTTCCCGCATTTTTTGTTGTAAGTATTCACCTTGCCAATTTACGGCAGGAACTGCGAAAGGCCATAAAGGAGGTCAGCAGCCCTTCTCCACAACCGGAGGACCCGGACGGGGCCCTCGACTCCGGACTCGAAGAAGATCCGGTTATCTCCGTGGAGCTGATAAACCGGCAGTTCTATCAGTTAAGCTGCGATGATGCCATGGTGGCCATTACGGCCGACTATCCCGGACTGCTCCCTGCATCGCATGTAAGAAAAAACGAAAAGTCCCAACTCAAAAAAGTAGGATCCCCTTTTAGACACTTCACCCACCATATTCACATGACCTTTTTTTACAGGGAAGGCATTCAAGATGCCCTGCAGCAACGCGGCAACAGGAGGCATCGCGGCAGGGTAGGCCAAAAAGGAAGGCGGTTAGGACGGAGGCGCCGGCGCAAAGGTACAACAAACCCCGCTTCGTGGTTGTCGTCTTTTTCAAAATATAATGACTCCCGTGTTTATTTAACAGAAAAAACACTCGCCGGAATATGTCCGGCGATGTCGCTGATCACGCTTCCACCAGTCGGGCACCAGGACCGGACACGGAGGCAGAAGCCGATATGGGGCAGGCGCCGGATAATCCCCCTACAGAGCATGCGGATAGGTTATCTGCTACAAACTCAGAAGTGGAAAGCGCCATGAATCATGGGCGCCGCCGGGCCATACTCCGTGACGCTTGTTTCTCACCAGAGGCGTTTGATGCCTTTAATTCTGGAGAGGCGTACCTCCGTGCCGCTCAAGATGGTCTAGCCGGAGCCACGGATCAGTATGTAAAGGATGTACGGGTGAGTGAATCTGACGATTTGTATGTATCGGTAGCCCCTGAGACTTGAAACAGTTGGCAGAACTGATTTAAGGATCATCTTTATTGTGCAGGTTCTTACAGAGAAGAATAATAGGCTGTCCCAGGAGCTGGAGGAATGCAAGACCCAACTGCGGGCCGCTATTGCTGCATTGTAGGAACAGAAAAAGCCTCCCGCTTGTAACATTTTAAAGAATGATGGTTACCATATAGTGCGCGGCGTGGCTGCAGATCTAACAATAGATTTTCCAAATGAATCCGGAGAAAATCTGGGGGACTAGCATGTTATGCGGCAGCTAGAAGCTGGCAAACGCGTGCTGACTAAGGTTAGGCGGGAGAAAAACAATCTCCAAGACGCCAATATAAGGCTGAACATGGAACTAAAACACGTTCGCGGCCAGCTTGCAGACTCCGAGAAGGAGAATAAGAGGCTTCGACGCGGCATTTTGAGTAAGTGCTTGAACGAATCCTTTAAAGGTATTCGGCGAAGAAGCCGACTAACAGCGTTATTTCTATAGGTATGCTGACGGGTCGTCCCGCGGAGGAAATGTCCGGGTCTGCGGGTGATCTTCTGTCCAAGCTGTCACATATGCACGAACAAGTTCGGCAGGTGATGCAGGGTGTTGCCCAAGCCTTGTGGCCGTCCGTCTCCCTGCCAAAGGGTGTTGCGGAGCTTGCGGAGAAGCTCAAAGGAGCGCGGCGGCGCTTCCGATTATGGAAGATATCAGCCTACCGACAGTGTGCCAGAGAAGCCTGGGCCATGGTGAAGATGCGGTATACCAAAGCAGACCCAAATCACATGGTCGAGGTCGGACCTGTGGGGCCCGACGGAAAAGAGATTCCCGTCAGCTTAGTTTATGGGCAAGTAGAATTAGCCGCAAAGTATTCCCAACAGGATTGTAAGCTAGACCGCCTGTTGGATGGTATAGAAGAAGAATTTAGTCAGCCTGCATGACTATGTAATTGAAGTGACATGTATAATGCCTTCTAGCCGGATTGTAGATCATTTGTCGTTGCGGACCTTTTCGCTTCAGCCTCCGGGCCCAATAGTCCGGAGTGTATCCAAATACCCGCTCATTTATATAAGAACCGGGGTATGTGTGGAGACTAGGCGTAGGGGTCATTAGTGCTTTATCAGACAAGTGCCCAACTAGTTATGTTATATTACATGGGTAGTAAGAAACATCTTCCCGGGAGAATAGTTCCGTTAAGGGTTCCTTTCCCTGGGCAAGCATGCCCTAAAGTGCATGTCCGGACTGCGCGCAGGAAAAACATCTGGGGGCAGATATGAAAAATAAAAATCATCTTTTGTTCACCAACCGGATATTCCCTTAAGAACGCTAGATTTCGGCTTCACCCAGTCTGAGGTACACATCTGGCTGACCCGGCAGTAACAATCACAGAGGTGCTCCCCTTATGCCCTTGCCGAATTAACGGGAACGTAGGGCATAAATACAAGAGCCAGGCAACCCAGCTTGGCCAAACCTTAAGTCATATCGGTGCATATAATGGTGAAAAAAGGTACATGCGGAAGTATAACACATGCGTTGGGCATGAAGCCCGGATAAATAATTTAAGCTTCTGTGAAAGAAGCCCCAAGGTATGAAGAGTGCAGCTAGCGCATCTGTAATGTGCAAACAAGGCACAAGGTGACCCTTGAAGGCCTAGAGAAATAAGAAAAGAAAGAAAGAAAGGAAAACAAGACAGATAATGTATTTGGGAAAAATGGACAAAGGGAGGGGACTAACATAGAGTCCGGTGCTAGGCATAGAATCTTTGGAGCCTGGCCGCGTTCCATGGGTTCGGCTCGAGTCGACTAGTCGATGCATCCCGCAGTTGGTACGCTCCACCGGTCAGAACTTGGTCAATAATGAAGGGACCTTCCCATTTGGGCTCGAGCTTGTTCTTTTTCTTATCCGACATGCTTAGAACTAGTTTGCCAATGTTATAAGTTTTCGCCCGTACTTTGCTGCTTTGGTATCTGCGAGCCTGTTGCTGATAAAATGCGGAACGGGCTTTGGCTACGTCGCGCTCCTCCTCCAAGGTGTCCAGACTGTCTTGCCGATCAAGCTCGGCTTCTATTTCTTCGTATGTGCGCACTCTAGGTGAGTCATGAATTATGTCACAGGGCAAGACTGCCTCTGCGCCGTACACCATAAAGAAAGGTGTATATCCGATACTATGATTCGGCGTGGTCCGCAGCCCCCAGAGTACGGAGTCGAGCTCCTCTACCCAGTGCGTGTTAGACTCCATTAAGGAACACACTAATCTAGGTTTAATGCCGCTCATTATAAGACTGTTTGCTCGCTCGACTTGGCCATTGGTTTGTGGGTGATAGACTGAGGCATAATCGAGCTTGATGCCCATTTTGCTGCACCAGAGTTTTACCTCGTTGGCCGTGAAGTTCGTGCCATTATCATTGATGATGTTGTGGGGGACGCTGTAACGGTGTACAACCCCGGATATGAAATCTATCACCGGTCTGGATTCGGCTGTTTTAACCGGTTTGGCCTCTATCCATTTGGTGAATTTATCCACCATGACCAATAAGTATTTTTTTCTTGTGGGTTCCCCCTTTAAGGGGTCCAACCATGTCAAGCCCCCAGACCGCAAAGGGCCATGTAATGGGGATTGTTTGGAGGGTGGTGGGTGGCATGTGGCTTTGATTTGCAAAGAGCTGGCAACCGGCGCAACGTTGGACCAAGTCCTGTGCATCTGCCCGGGCCGTTGGCCAATAGAATCCTGTACGGAAGGCCTTGCTTACAAGAGCCCGGGCTGCGGCGTGATGACCGCCGAGTCCAGCTTGAATTTCTGCCAAAAGATTCCGCCCTTCCTCTTCGGAGATGCACCTTTGAAGGACTCCGGTAGTGCTTTTCTTGTACAATTCTCCCTCATGGACCCTGTAGGCCTTGGATCACCGCACTATGTAGTGTGCCTCATTTTGGTCCTCCGGAAGTTCATGTCTAGTTAGGTAGGCCAGAAATGGTTCTGTCCACGGGGCAATAATGGCCATTATTTCGTGGGCTGAAGGTGTTATTTCGGTGGCGGAGCCTCCGATTGTGTCAGAGAGTTCGGTATCGGGTATTTTGGACGGGTCCGGACTGTTGTTACCGGTGTCCCCTTCCCATACTATGGATGGCTTGAAAAGCCTTTCCAAAAATATGTTGGGGGGACCGCGTCGTGTTTTGCACCGATGCGGGCGAGGATATCCGCCGCCTGATTGTTTTCCCGAGCCACATGGTGAAAGTCGAGTCCCTCGAACCGAGCTGACATTTTTAGGACGGCGTTTCGATAGGCCGCCATTTTCGGATCCTTGGCATCAAAATCTCCGTTTACTTGGGTATTGCGAGGTTTGAATCCCCACGCACCCCCAGGCGTTGAATGCCCATGGAGACTGCCATCCGAAGACCATGCAACAGAGCTTTGTATTCGGCTGCATTGTTGGAGTTTGTATACAATATTTGCAGTATGTACCGAACGGTATCTCCGGTTGGGGACGTCAGGACGACGCCAACCCCTAGACCGGCCAGCATTTTAGAACCGTCGAAGTGCATGATCCAATTGGAGTATGCGCCGTACTCTTTAGGGAGTTCGGCCTCCGTCCATTCGGCGACGAAGTCGGCCAGTACTTGCGATTTAATGGCTCAGCGAGGTTTGTATGTTATGTCGAATGGGAGGAGCTCAATGGCCCATTTGGCAATCTAGCCCGTAGCGTCGGGGTTGTTGATAATATCATTAAGTGGCACTTCCGAGGCTACTGTAATCGAACACTCTTGAAAGTAGTGTCGCAGTTTCCACGATGCCATGAATACCGCATATGCTATCTTTTGGTAATGCGGGTACCATGATTTGCATGGAGTGAGGATAGTGGATACATAGTATACCGGCTTTTGAAGAGGGAATTTGTGTTCGTCCGCTTCCCGTTCGACAACGAGCACCACGCTTACAACTTAATGAGTTGCCACAATGTACAATAGCATTGGTTCGCCGATGTTTGGCGCGGCCAGGATCGGGTTGGTTGCCAGAATGGCCTATATTTCTTCCAATCCGGCTGTGGCCGTGTCCGTCCACTCGAAGTGTTCGGTGCACCGAAGGAGGCGATAAAGGGATAAATCCTTTTCTCCTAAGCGGGAGATAAAGTGGCTTAGAGCCGCCACGCATCCAGTTAACTTCTGGATTTGTTTGAGGTCTGTTGGGGTAGCCAACTATGATAACGCTCGGATTTTGGCCGGATTAGCTTCAATACCTCTACTGGAGACAATGAATCCCAGGAGCTTTCTGGCTGGTACGCCGAAAACGCATTTTTCCGGATTGAGCTTGATGTCATATGTTCAGAGGTTGTCGAATGTGAGCCTCAAGTCGTCTATCAAAGAGTCGACGTGTTTGGTTTTGACGACCACATCGTCTACGTATGCCTCTACTGTTTTGCCAATTTGTTTCTACAGGCATGTCTGAATCATGCGCTGATATGTTGCGCCGGCGTTTTTGAGCCCAAAAGGCGTTGTGTTGAAACAAAAGGGACTGTATGGTGTGATGAATGTCGTTGCGGCTTGGTCGTACTCCGCCATCTTGATTTGGTGGTAACCGGAATATGCATCGAGGAAACACAATGACTCGTGTCTGCGATAGCGTCAATGATTTGATCGATGCGTGGGAGGGGGAAGGGATCCTTTGGGCAAGCTTTATTGAGGTCTTTGAAATCGACGCAAAGGCGCCAGGATTTGTCCTTCTTTGGTACCATCACCAGGTTTGCTAGCCAGTTCGGATGTTTTATTTCTCTGATGAATCCGGCCTCCAATAACTTGGCTAGTTCTTCTCCCATGGCCTGTCTCTTAGGTTCGGAGAAACGCCGAAGAGCTTGCTTGACCGGCTTGAATCCCTTTAGGATATTGAGGCTATGCTCGGCCAGCCTGCGTGGGATTCCTGGCATGTCTGAGGGATGCCAGGCGAATATGTCCCAATTCTCGCGCAGGAACTCTCGTAGTGCGGCGTCCACAGCGGGGTTTAACTGTGCCCCGATGGAGGCTGTTTTGGTAGGGCCCGTTGGGTGGACTTGGAATTTTACTATTTCATCTGCTGGTTTAAAAGAGGTGGACTTGGATCTCTTGTCGAGTATCACATCGTCCCTGTCCACTGTGGAGCATAGCGTGGTTAAATCCTCGGCCGAGAGGGCTTCGGATAATTCCTCGAGGGCCAATGCCGTTGTTTTGTTTTCGGCGCGGAGTGCTGTGTCCGGATCACTAGCGAGAGTGATGATTCCGTTGGGCCCGGGCATTTTAAGCTTCATGTACCCATAATGGGGTACGGCTTGGAAGATTGTGAACGCCTCCCGTCCTAAAAGAGCGTGATAGCCACTGCTGAACGGGGCCACTTGGAATGTAATTTCTTCGTACCTGTAATTGTCCGGCGTGCCGAATACCACATCTAGTGTGATTTTCCCAGCACAGCATGCTTCCCGGCTGGGGATAATTCCTCTAAAGGTTGTGCTACTTTGCTCGATGTGGTTCCAGTCTATTTCCATCTTTTGAAGAGTTTCCTCATAGATGAGGTTTAGTCCGCTGCCGCCGTCCATGAGTAATTTGGTGAGTCGAAAGACGTCCACGATTGGACTGAGGACCAGTGCGACTGGTGCTCGGGCTGTTCGGAATTTGGGTTCATCACTGGCATTGAAGGTAATAGCCGTGTCACTCCATGGATTTGTTGCTGCTACGTGGCAGATTCCGGCCATGCTGCGGAGCGTTCGCTTGCACCTATTATTTGACGCAAAGGTCTCGAACACTGTTAACACCGTATTGTTATCCACTGGATGGTGCTCTGTGGTATGTGGGATAAGAAGATCCTCACCACTTTTGGCCACCTGTCGTAGTATCCAACATGCATGCTCTAAGGCTATGCGTTGGTATTATATCAGCCGTGCTATGAATTTTGCAGGGTCCGTTGAGCCATCCCTCCAGTATGGTTCCTTGCCCTATAGAGGGTTTTTGCTTTTTGGTAGTTAACCCGGGTGTATTGTGATAATGCACCCTTTTATTTCGGACTGGGTTTGTGTTCAGGGCCGGATTATCCCAAAAGTTTGTTTCGGTTTTCCAGGCACTTTCCATCGCACAGTACTTTCGTACTATGGACGCCAAGTCAGCGAAGCATGTTATCTCACGGTGATTTATGGCATTAAGGATTCCCTTATCCGTGCAATTATTGCAGAAAAATAAGATTGCGTCTTCCTCGCGACAGTCCTTAACATTGTTCATCACAAGGAGGAATATGGCCCAGTAATGATGTACTGTTTCCTGGGGCTCTTGCCTAATATGGGAAAGGTCGCTTGTGTTTGGGTGGGTGGGTGGAATTGAATCCAAACCCCTACCTGATCTGGGATCCAGGGGCCGAGGAGTTTCCAATTTTGGAAGTTCCAGTTCCGGGATGTTACCCGCTAATCCTGGTCCGCTGTCTGACTCTAAGTTCAGGGATTGGATGTTTTCCTCCCATGAACGGGCATCCGGCTCGGAGAGCTCGGGAATCCGGACATAGTTGGTCCTCAGGATAGAGGAAAGGTCTCCGCATTGTTCCTCCACCACTGCAATATTATGGGTGACCGGTGGAGAGTTAATCTCCCTTTGATCGGGTTTAAGCCCAATCTGATCATAGTCCGTAGCGACTCCCAAGGCGGCGATGCGATCCAAGAGCTCGTTTAAGGAGGAGAGCTCCATTGGATCCATCTGTTCGGTGAGTGCTAATTTGACGTGGAGGCTATTTTCGATGACCTGAGAATTCATTGTCGGCGCGGCGGCCGAACAGGCGGTCATGATGAACCCGCCTAGCCGGAGAGTTTGGCCGACAGCCAAAGCTCCCCCAATAGTAGTACCGTCTTTAAAGACGAGACGAGACATCCTTCCTTCTGGCGACGGCACAGAGGAACTGTCAATGAAAGCACCAATGTCGGTGTCAAAACCGGCAGATCTCGGGTAGGGGGTCCCGAACTGTGCATCTAAGGCAGATGGTAACAGGAGGCAGGGGACACGATGTTTTACCCAGGTTCGGGCCCTCTCGATGGAGGTAAAACCCTACGTCCTGCTTGATTAATATTGATGATATGGGTAGTACAAGAGTAGATCTACCACGAGATCAGAGAGGCTAAACCCTAGCAGCTAGCCTATGGTATGATTGTATGTTGTCCTACGGACTAAAACCCTCCTGTTTATATAGACACCGGAGGGGCTAGGGTTACACAAGGTCGGTTACAAAGGAGGAGATATACATATCCGTATTGCCTAGCTTGCCTTCCACGCCAAGTAGAGTCCCATCCGGACACGAGATGAAGTCTTCAATCTTGTATCTTCATAGTCCAACCGTCCGGCCGAAAGATATAGTACAGCTGTCTGGAGACCCCCTAATCCAGGACACCCTCGCCCCCTAAGAGGGATGAACTAACCTTGGTTTTTTTTCGATGATGACTTCATGTAGGTGTTGAAGATGTGGATGCTCAACATGGATGTAGATCATTTGGAGCAATCCTTTGGAGTGAGTTGCACTTTCAATACCTACACGGGTTAGTCCCACAAGGAACAAACAAGGATATCCATAGACATAGAGTGATGCACACACAAGATGATGTCTATGAAAGCATTAGGTTACCTTGTCCCTTGTCTTACCAACAAGAGGGTTTTTGACTCCTTGAACTAGTGCAAGATGTGGAAGTTGATTGCACTTGTTCTTGCCAAAATGATAAGAGTGAGGTATGTTGGCGTAGTCACCCTCAAGAACTCTCTAGTTCTTCTTCTTCGGGATCCGCGTCATCTTGATGGGAATCTTGGAGTTGTAGTCGTACTTGATGAAGTTGAACTCGATGTAGTCTTGGGAACCCACTTGACCAAGGCCTTGGGTGCTTCTTCAAATGCATCAATTTCCTCTTGAAGCTTATCCTTGCCTTTTTGCTTGTGGTCCTGTGGTGGAAGATCATCTTGAGCTGGTGTCCCTTTGAAGGAACTAGGATCATACTTCTCTTGTTGAGGAACAAACTTCGTCTTGGGGTATTGATCTTCTTCCCACACAACTCCATTGGCATTGAACTTTCGTTCAAAACCAACACCTTGGTTCTTCCGGTTCCTTCCTTGCTTGCGTACAATTTCCTTGAATTGCTTACTCCTGACAAGGCTCTTGTAAACACCTTTCTCAATAATTCCCTTCAATAAGCTATTTTCTTGCTCAAGTGTAACTTGGCTAAGAGAATCATTAGTGGAATCAAGAGAACTACTAGAAGCAACAACATTAGATTTAGCATGATTATTGTTACTACTAGAGGAAGAATCTTTCTTGTTCTTGTTACTAGACTTGACTTGAGGCATGTAAGTGGATTAGAGTAAACGCTTGGCAATGTAAGAAGAACTTTTCTTGCGAAGATCAACATTGATTGCCTTTAAGAACTCATGCTCTTGCTCAAGGTTGAGCTCTTCAAAATGTAATTTCTCATGAGTCCTTAAAAGTTCTCGATGATCTCCTAAGATAGTTTCATGAGCTAACTTAAGAGTGTTTAGTTCTTTAGTTAGAAACTCAATCTTCTCCTTATCATTGTCATTCATTTTATCTTGATTAGCATGATTAATTGATGTTTCATCATAGTATTCATCACTAGAGTTGTCAACAAGTAAATCATCATCACCTAACAAGTCATCTTCATCACTATTGAAATCAACATACTCGGGATGTGATACCTTTGGGACTTTAGCCATGAAGCATCTTCCAAGTCCTTCATTTGGTGAATCAAATATGTCGTAGGAGTTGGTTGACACAAGTGCTAGATCGGAAACACCTTCATCTTGAGTATATTCGGAGTCGGAGTGATAGCTTCTCTCGGAGTGATTGTCGGAGTCGGAGCCGAATACCCATTCACCAACATGAGCTTGATGTCTTCGTTTTGTGTAGCTCCTTGATGACTTGTCCTTCCTTTCCGAATCTTTGCTTCTCCGGAATGTTCTTCGTTCATAACGATCATCTCTACTCCTTCTCTCTCTTGATGGTGATTCTTCTCTTCTACTTCTTCTTTTTGGAGAATCTTCTATTCTCTTGTAGGGTGTCGTACACTCATTGGAATAGTGTCCGGGCCTTCCACAATTGTAGCAATTTCGCTCTCGACTAGAAGATCTTTCGTCATTGTAGGACCTTGACTTGGAACTTCTCTCTTTGCTTCTACTCTTGTAGAACTTGTTGAAGTTCTTCACCATTAGGCTCAATTCTTCATTGAAGGTTTGTTTCTCACTTGATGATGTGGGAGCTTCACATGAGGCTTTGTAAGCACCACTTGACTTGTTATGGAGATCATCCTTATCCTTGAGTGACATCTCATGAGCAACAATTCTTCCAATGACTTCCGTTGGTTTGAGATCTTTGTAATTGGGCATCATTTGGATCAATGTGCAAACGGTATCATATTTTCCGTCCAAAGCTCTTAGGATCTTATTGATGATGAATTTGTCGGCCATCTCTTCACTTCCTAAGTCGGCGATCTCATTTGTGATAAGAGCAAGCCAAGAGTACATTTCAGCGACACCTTCACCATCCTTCATTTTGAACTTGTCAAGCTGACTTTCAAGCACATCCAACTTGGATTCCTTGACAGAGTTAGTACCTTCGTGCATATCAAGCAAAGTATCCCAAATTTCCTTTGCATTCTCAAGACGGCTGATTTTGTTGAATTCTTCGGGGCACAATCCGTTGAAGAGGATATCACAAGCTTGAGCATTGTATTGCAGCATCTTCAACTCTTCCGTGGTAGCTTCACGATTCGGTTCTCTCCCATCAAATAATTCACCTTGCAAGCCAATACACACAATAGCCCATACGGCGGGGTTATGTCCAAGAATATGCATTTTCATCTTATGCTTCCAACTAGCAAAATTAGTACCATCAAAGTAAGGACCTCTACGGTGGTAGTTTCCCTCGCTAAACGCCATACTCTCCTAGGTTGTGAAACCAAGGCTATGACTTCCAAAAGCTATGAAAATTAAGGCAAATGGAGACCAACACTCTGATACCACCTGTAGGATCGAAAGTATGTCTAGAGGGGGTGATTAGACTACTTGACCAAATAAAAACTTATCCTTTTCCCAATTTTAGTTCTTGATAGATTTTAGCAACTTTGGACAAGTCAAGCAATCTTAACACAATTCAAGCAAGCATGCAAAGAGTATATGAGCAGCGGAAAGTAAAGCATGCAACTTGCAAGAATGTAAAGGGAAGGGTTTGGAGGATTCAAACGCAATAGGAGACATGGATTTTTTGTCGGGGTTCCGATAGGTGGTGCTATCGTACATCCACGTTGATGGAGACTTCAAGCCATGAAGGGTAACGGTTTCACGAGTCCACGGAGGGCTCCACCCATGAAGGGTCCACGAAGAAGCAACCTTGTCTATCCCACCATGGCCGTCGCCCACGAAGGACTTGCCTCACTAGCGGTAGATCTTCACGAAGTAGGCGATCTCCTTGCCCTTACAAACTCCTTGGTTCAACTCCACAATCTTGTCGGAGGCTCCCAAGTGACACCTAGCCAATCTAGGAGACACCACTCTCCAAGAAGTAACAAATGGTGTGTTGATGATGAACTCCTTGCTCTTGTGATTCAAATGATAGTCTCCCTAACACTCAACTCTCTCTCACAGGCTATGGATTTGGTGGAAAGAATATTTGAGTGGAAAGCAACTTGGGGAAAGCTAGAGATCAAGATTCATATGGTAAGAATGGAATATCTTGGCCTCAACACAAGTGTAGGTGGTTCTCTCTCTCAGAAAAAGTAAGTTGGAAGTGTAGGTTTGTTATGATGGCTCTCTCTACGAATGAAGAGGTGGTGGAGGGGTATATATAGCCTCCACACAAAATCTAACCGTTACACACAACTTGCCAATCTCGGTGGGACCGAATAGTTAAACTCGGTCGGACCGATTCAGCAAAGCTAGTGACCGTTAGGGTTTTCGGTGGGACCGACATGCAACTCGATAGGACCGATATGATTAGGGTTAGGGCATAACGTAATCTCGGTGAGACCGATCACACAAACTCAGTGAGACCGATTTTGGTAATAAGCTAACCAGAGAGTTGGTCAGGTAAACTCGGTGGGACCGATCGCTCATTTCGGTGAGACCGAAACCTTACAAAGGGAAAACAGAGAGTTTACATTGCAATCTCGGTGGGACCGATCGCTCATCTCGGTAAGACTGAAATGTTACGAAGGGAAACACAGAGATTACAATCCCATCTCGGTGAGACCGAGATCCCTATCGGTGAGACCGATTTGCCTAGGATTTGTGGCACTGGCTATGACATTTGAAACTCGATGGTGCCGGATAGAAAGAATCGGTGGGGCTGAGTTTGACTTTTGGTTTAGGTCATATGTGGATGTGAGAAAGTAGTTGAGGGCTTTGGAGCATATTACTAAGCATTTTGAGCAAGAGCCTCATTAAGCAACACCTCATCCCGCCTTGATAGTATTGGCTTTTCCTATAGACTCAATGTGATCTTGGATCACTAAAATAGAAAATGTAGAGTCTTGAGCTTTGAGCTTGAGCCAATCCTTTGTCCTTAGCATTTTGATGGGTCCACTTTTCTCATCCATGCCATGCCAATCACTGAGCTTTCTGAGATATTAATCTTGAAATAGCATTAGCTCAATGAGCTATATGTTGTTAGGAATTACCAAAACCACCTAGGGATAGTTGCACTTTCACTTAGGGTTGTTAGTATTTGCAGGTTGTGAATTGTGTTTTGTGTTGTGTATTTTGAGAGTACTTTCAGATATGAATGTCTTTTGAATTTCAGATTTGCAGTATTGAGCATATGAAGTATTTTATGAATTCTAGAGATATATTTTTAGCACTTAAAAATATAGTTTAATAGGAGTATAAAAGTGCAGACAATGTGATTCTCAGAGAAGAAACTGCAAGTTTCAGTTTCAGATAAAAAACTGCAACTTTCAAAGGCGGGGCATTTATATTAACACGGCATTTTCAAAAAGGGATGACATCATGTTGGAAGTTTATTCATAGTCGAAAATGGAACTACCAGCCAGTTAACATCATGCTGATCAACATTCATGCATAGCACATCTTAATATGATGCACAGTCAAAAAGATATGCTATTTTCAAAATGCCTACACAATGTCGAGTGTGCGAAAAATAGAGAAAACTGTTGGGGAACGCAGTAATTTCGAAAATTTTCCTACGCACACGCAAGATCATGGTGATGCATAGCAACGAGAGGCGAGAGTATGATCTACGTACCCTTGTAGATCGCAATGGAAGCGTTGACACAACGTAGAGGAAGTAGTCGTACGTCTTCTTCCCGGTCCGACCGATCCAAGCACCGTTACTCCGGCACCTCCGAGTTTTTAGCACATGTACAGCTCGATGACGCTCCCCGGGCTCCGATCTAGCAAAGCTTCGGGGATGAGTTCTGTCAGCACAACGGCGTGGTGACGATGATGATGTTCTATCGGCGCAGGGCTTTGCCTAAGCACTACAACGATATGACCGAGGTGGAATATGGTGGCAGGGGGCACCGCACACGGCTAAGGAACGATCACGAGGATCAACTTGTGTGTCTAGAGGTGCCCCCCTGCCCCCGTATATAAAGGATCCAAGGGGGAGGGGGCGGCCGGCTAGGAGGAGGACTCCCCCCCCCAATCCTAGTTGGAATAGGATTCTCCGAGGGGGAAAGAGAGAGAGGGGGGCCGGCCACCTCTCCTTGTCCTAATAGGACTAGGGGAGGGGGGAGGCACGCGGCCCACCTTGGGCTGCCCCTTTCTCCTTTCCACTAAATCCCACTAAGGCCCATATAGCTCCCGGGGGGTTCCGGTAACCTCCCGGTACTCCGGTAAAATCTCGATTTCACCCGGAACACTTCTGATATCCAAACATAGGCTTCCAATATATCAATCTTTATGTCTCGACCATTTCGAGACTCCTCGTCATGTCCGTGATCACATCCGGGACTCCGAACTAACTTCAGTACATCAAAATGCATAAACTCATAATAACTGTCATAGTAACGTTAAGCGTGCAGACCCTACGGTTCGAGAACAATGCAGACATGACTGAGACACATCTCCGGTCAATAACCAATAGCGGGACCTGGATGCCCATATTGGCTCCTACATATTCTACGAAGATCTTTATTGGTCAGACCGCATAACAACATGCGTTGTTCCCTTTGTCATCGGTATGTTACTTGCCCGAGATTCGATCGTCGGTATCCAATACCTAGTTCAATCTCGTTACTGGCAAGTCTCTTTACTCGTTCCGTAATACATCATCTCACAACTAACATATTAGTTGTAATGCCTGCAAGGCTTATGTGATGTGCATTACCGAGAGGGCCCAAAGATACCTCTCCGACAATCGGAGTGACAAAACCTAATATCGAAATACACCAACCCAACATGTACCTTTGGAGACACCTGTAGTACTCCTTTATAATCACCCAGTTACGTTGTGACGTTTGGTAGCACCCAAAGTGTTCCTCCGGTAAACGGGAGTTGCATAATCTCATAGTTATAGGAACATGTATAAGTCATGAAGAAAGCAATAGCAACATACTAAACGATCGGGTGCTAAGCTAATGGAATGGGTCATGTCAATCAGATCATTCACTTAATGATGTGATCCCATTAATCAAATAACAACTCATAGTTCATGGTTAGGAAACATAACCATCTTTGATTAACGAGCTAGTCAAGTAGAGGCATACTAGTGACACTTTGTTTGTCTATGTATTCACACATGTATTATGTTTCCGGTTAATACAATTCTAGCACGAATAATAAACATTTATCATGATATATAAGGAAATAAATAATAACTTTATTATTGCCTCTAGGGCATATTTCCTTCAGTCTCCCACTTGCACTAGAGTCAATAATCTAGATTACACAGTAATGATTCTCACACCCATGGAGCCTTGGTGCTGATCATGTTTTGCTCATGGAAGAGGCTTAGTCAACGGGTCTGCGACATTCAGATCCGTATGTATCTTGCAAATCTCTATGTCTCCCACCTGTACTAGATCCCGGATGGAATTGAAGTGTCTCTTGATGTGCTTGGTTCTCTTGTGAAATCTGGATTCCTTTGCCAAGGCAATTGCACCAGTATTGTCACAAAAGATTTTCATTGGACCCGATGCACTAGGTATGACACCTAGATCGGATATGAACTCCTTCATCCAGACTCCTTCGTTTGCTGCTTCCGAAGCAGCTATGTACTCCGCTTCACATGTAGATCCCGCCACAACGCTTTGTTTAGAACTGCACCAACTGACAGCTCCACCGTTTAATGTAAACACGTATCCGGTTTGCGATTTAGAATCGTCCGGATCAGTGTCAAAGCTTGCATCAACGTAACCGTTTACAATGAGCTCTTTGTCACCTCCATATACGAGAAGCATATCCTTAGTCCTTTTCAGGTATTTCAGGATGTTCTTGACCGCTGTCTAGTGATCCACTCCTGGATTACTTTGGTACCTCCCTGCTAGACTTATAGCAAGGCACACATCAGGTCTGGTACACAGCATTGCATACATGATAGATCCTATGGCTGATGCATAGGGAACATCTTTCGTATTCTCTCTATCTTCTGCAGTGGTCGGGCATTGAGTCTTACTCAACTTCACACCTTGTAACACAGGCAGGAATCCTTTCTTTGCTTGATCCATTTTGAACTTTTTCAAAACTTTGTCAAGGTATGTGGTTTGTGAAAGTCCAATTAAGCATTTTGATCTATCTCTATAGATCTTAATGGCTAATATGTAAGCAGCTTCACCGAGGTCTTTCATTGAAAAACTTTTATTTAAGTATCCCTTTATGCTATCCAGAAATTCTACATCATTTCCAATTAGTAATATGTCATCCACATATAATATCAGAAATGCTACAGAGCTCCCACTCACTTTCTTGTAAATACAGGCTTCTCGAAAAGTCTATGTAAAACCAAATGCTTTGATCACACTATCAAAACGTTTATTCCAACTCTGAGAGGCTTGCACCAGTCCATAAATGGATCGCTGGAGCTTGCACACTTTGTTAGCTCCCGTTGGATCGACAAAACCTTCTGGTTGCATCATATACAACTCTTCTTCCAGAAATCCATTCAGGAATGCAGTTTTGACATCCATCTGCCAAATTTCATAATCATAAAATGTGGCAATTGCTAACATGATTCAGATAGACTTAAGCATCGCTACGGTGAGAAGGTCTCATCGTAGTCAATCCCTTGAACTTGCCGAAAACCTTTTGCGACAAGTCGAGCTTTGTAGACAGTAATATTACCGTCAGCGTCAGTCTTCTTCTTGAAGATCCATTTATTCTCAATTGCTTGCCGATCATCGCGCAAGTCAACCAAAGTCCATACTTTGTTTTCATACATGGATCCCATCTCGGATTTCATGGCTTCAAGCCACTTTGCGAAATCTGGGCTCACCATCGCTTCTTCATAGTTCGTAGGTTCATCATGATCTAGTAGCATGACTTCCAGAACAGGATTACCGTACCACTCTGGTGCGGATCTCACTCTGGTTGATCTACGAGGTTCAGTAGTATCTTGATCTAAAGTTTCATGATCATCATCATTAGCTTCCTCTCTAATTGGTGTAGGTGTCACTGAAACAGTTTTCTGTGATGCACTACTTTCCAATAAGGGAGTAGGTACAGTTACCTCGTCAAGTTCTACTTTCCTTCCACTCACTTCTTTCGAGAGAAACTCCTTCTCCAGAAAGGATCCATTCTTAGCAACGAATGTCTTGCCTTCAGATCTGTGATAGAAGGTGTACCCAACAGTCTCTTTTGGGTATCCTATGAAGACACATTTCTCCGATTTGGGTTCGAGCTTATCAGGTTGAAGCTTTTTCACATAAGCATCGCAGCCCCAAACTTTAAGAAACGACAACTTTGGTTTCTTGCCAAACCATAATTCATAAGGCGTCGTCTCAACGGATTTTGATGGTGCCCTATTTAACGTGAATGCGGCCGTCTCTAAAGCATAACCCCAAAACGATAGCGGTAAATCAGTAAGAGACATCATAGATCGCACCATATCTAGTAAAGTACGATTACGACGTTCGGACACACCATTACGCTGTGGTGTTCCGGGTGGCGTGAGTTGCGAAACTATTCCGCATTGTTTCAAATGTACACCAAACTCGTAACTCAAATATTCTCCTCCACGATCAGATCGTAGAAATTTTATTTTCTTGTTACGATGATTTTCAACTTCACTCTGAAATTCTTTGAACTTTTCAAATGTTTCAGACTTGTGTTTCATTAAGTAGATATACCCATATCTGCTTAAGTCATCTGTGAAGGTGAGAAAATAACGATATCCGCCACGAGCCTCAATATTCATCGGACCACATACATCTGTATGTATGATTTCCAACAAATCTGTTGCTCTCTCCATAGTACCGGAGAACGGTGTTTTAGTCATCTTGCCCATGAGGCACGGTTCGCAAGTACCAAGTGATTCATAATCAAGTGGTTCCAAAAGTCCATCAGTATGGAGTTTCTTCATGCGTTTTACACCGATATGACCTAAACGGCAGTGCCACAAATAAGTTGCACTATCATTATCAACTCTGCATCTTTTGGCTTCAACATTATGAATATGTGTGTTACTACTATCGAGATTCAACAAGAATAGACCACTCTTCAAGGGTGCATGACCATAAAAGATATTACTCATATAAATAGAACAACCATTATTCTCTGATTTAAATGAATAACCGTCTCGCATCAAACAAGATCCAGATATAATGTTCATGCTCAACGCTGGCACCAAATAACAATTATTTAGGTCTAATACTAATCCCGAAGGTAGATGTAGAGGTAGCGTGCCGACCGCGATCACATCGACTTTGGAACCGTTTCCCACGCGCATCGTCACCTCGTCCTTTGCTAGTGTTCGCTTAATCCGTAGTCCCTGTTTCGAGTTGCAAATATTAGCAACAGAACCAGTATCAAATACCCAGGTGCTACTGCGAGCTCTAGTAAGGTACACATCAATAACATGTATATCACATATACCTTTGTTCACCTTGCCATCCTTCTTATCCGCCAAATACTTGGGGCAGTTCCGCTTCCAGTGACCAGTCTGCTTGCAGTAGAAGCACTCAGTTTCAGGCTTAGGTCCAGACTTGGGTTTCTTCTCTTGAGCAGCAACTTGCTTGCCGTTCTTCTTGAAGTTCCCCTTCTTCTTTCCTTTGCCCTTTTTCTTGAAACTAGTGGTCTTATTGACCATCAACACTTGATGCTCCTTCTTGATTTCTACCTCCGCAGCTTTCAGCATTGCGAAGAGCTCGGGAATAGTCTTGTTCATCCCTTGCATATTATAGTTCATCACGAAGCTCTTGTAGCTTGGTGGCAGTGATTGGAGAATTCTGTCTATGACACAATCATCTGAAAGATTAACTCCCAATTGAATCAAGTGATTATTATACCTAGACATTTTGAGTATATGCTCACTGACGGAACTGTTCTCCTCCATCTTGCAGCTGTAGAACTTATTGGAGACTTCATATCTCTCAATTCGGGCATTTGCTTGAAATATTAACTTCAACTCCTGAAACATCTCATATGCTCCATGACGTTCAAAACGTCTTGAAGTCCCGATTCTAAGCCGTAAAGCATGGCACACTGAACTATCGAGTAGTCATCAGCTTTGCTCTGCCAGACGTTCATAACATCTGGTGTTGCTCCTGCAGCAGGCCTGGCACCCAGCGGTGCTTCCAGGACGTAATTCTTCTGTGCAGCAATGAGGATAATCCTCAAGTTACGGACCCAGTCCGTGTAATTGCTACCATCATCTTTCAACTTTGCTTTCTCAAGGAACGCATTAAAATTCAACGGAACAACAGCACGGGCCATCTATCTACAATCAAACATACATAAGCAAGATACTATCAGGTACTAAGTTCATGATAAATTTAAGTTCAATTAATCATATTACTTAAGAACTCCCACTTAGATAGACATCCCTCTAATCTTCTAAGTGATCACGTGATCCAAATTAACTAAACCATAACCGATCATCACGTGAAATGGATTAGTTTTCAATGGTGAACATCATTATGTTGATCATATCTACTATATGATTCACGCTCGACCTTTCGGTCTCCGTGTTCCGAGGCCATATCTGCATATGCTAGGCTCGTCAAGTTTAACCTGAGTATTCTGCGTGTGCAAAACTGGCTTGCACCCGTTGTAGATGGACGTAGAGCTTATCACACCCGATCATCACGTGGTGTCTGGGCACGACGAACTTTGGCAACGGTGCATACTCAGGGAGAACACTTCTTGATAATTTAGTGAGAGATCATCTTATAATGCTACCGTCAATCAAAGCAAGATAAGATGCATAAAGGATAAACATCACATGCAATCAATATAAGTGATATGATATGGCCATCATCATCTTGTGCCTGTGATCTTCATCTCCGAAGCACTGTCATGATCACCATCGTCACCGGCGTGACACCTTGATCTCCATCGTAGCATCGTTGTCGTCTCGCCAATCTTATGCTTCCACGACTATCACTACCGCTTAGTAATAAAGTAAAGCATTACATCGCGATTTCATTGCATACAATAAAGCGACAACCATATGGCTCCTGCCAGTTGCCGATAACTCGGTTACAAAACATGATCATCTCATACAATAAAATTTAGCATCATGTCTTGGCCATATCACATCACAACATGCCCTGCAAAAACAAGTTAGACGTCCTCTACTTTGTTGTTGCAAGTTTTACGTGGCTGCTACGGGCTTAAGCAAGAACCAATCTCACCTACGCATCAAAACCACAACGATAGTTTGTCAATTTGACTCCGTTTTAACCTTCGCAAGGACCGGGCGTAGCCACACTTGGTTCAACTAAAGTTGGAGAGACAGTCGCCCGCAAGCCACCTATGTGCAAAGCACGTCGGGAGAACCGGTCTCGCGTAAGCGTACGCGTAATGTTGGTCCGGGTCATCTCGTCCAACAATGCCGCCGAACCAAAGTATGACATGCTAGTAGGCAGTATGACTTGTATCGCCCACAACTCACTTGTGTTCTACTCGTGTATATAACATCAAACCATAAAACCTAGGCTCGGATGCCACTGTTGGGGAACGCAGTAATTTCGAAAAAATTTCCTACACACACGCAAGATCATGGTGATGCATAGCAATGAGAGGGGAGAGTATGATCTACGTACCCTTGTAGATCGCAACGGAAGCGTTGACACAACGTAGAGGAAGTACTCGTACGTCTTCTTCCCGGTCCGACCGATCCAAGCACCGTTACTCCGGCACCTCCGAGTTCTTAGCACACGTACAGCTCGATGACGCTCCCCGGGCTCCGATCCAGCAAAGCTTCGGGGATGAGTTCCGTCAGCACAACGGCGTGGTGACGATGATGATGTTCTACCGACGCAGGGCTTTGCCTAAGCACTACAACGATATGACCGAGGTGGAATATGGTGGCAGGGGGCATCGCACACGGCTAAGGAACGATCACGAGGATCAACTTGTGTGTCTAGAGGTGCCCCCCTGCCCCCGTATATAAAGGATCCAAGGGGGAGGGGGCCGCCGGCCAGGAGGAGGACTCCCCCCCCCAATCCTAGTTGGAATAGGATTCTCCGAGGGGGAAAGAGAGAGAGGGGGTAGGCCACCTCTCCTCGTCCTAATAGGACTAGGGGAGGGGGGAGGCACGCGGCCCACCTTGCGCTGCCCCTTTCTCCTTTCCACTAAGGCCCACTAAGGCCCATATAGCTCCCGGGGGGTTCCGGTAACCTCCCGGTACTCCGGTAAAATCTCGATTTCACCCGGAACACTTCCGATATCCAAACATAGGCTTCCAATATATCAATCTTTATGTATCGACCATTTCGAGACTCCTCGTCATGTCCGTGATCACATCCGGGACTCCGAACTAACTTCAGTACATCAAAATGCATAAAGTCATAATAACTGTCATAGTAACGTTAAGCGTGCGGACCCTACGGTTCGAGAACAATGCAGACATGACTGAGACACATCTCCGGTCAATAACCAATAGCGGGACCTGGATGCCCATATTGGCTCCTACATATTCTACGAAGATCTTTATCGGTCAGACCGCATAACAACATGCGTTGTTCCCTTTGTCATCGGTATGTTACTTGCCCGAGATTCGATCGTCGGTATCCAATACCTAGTTCAATCTCGTTACCGGCAAGTCTCTTTACTCGTTCCGTAATACATCATCTCACAACTAACATATTAGTTGTAATGCTTGCAAGGCTTATGTGATGTGCATTACCGAGAGGGCCCAGAGATACCTCTCCGACAATCGGAGTGACAAAACCTAATCGAAATACGCCAACCCAACATGTACCTTTGGAGACACCTGTAGTGCTCCTTTATAATCACCCAGTTACGTTGTGACGTTTGGTAGCACCCAAAGTGTTCCTCCGGTAAACGGGAGTTGCATAATCTCATAGTTATAGGAACATGTATAAGTCATGAAGAAAGCAATAGCAACATACTAAACGATCGGGTGCTAAGCTAATGGAATGGGTCATGTCAATCAGATCATTCACTTAATGATGTGATCCCGTTAATCAAATAACAACTCATTGTTCATGGTTAGGAAACATAACCATCTTTGATTAACGAGCTAGTCAAGTAGAGGCGTACTAGTGACACTTTGTTTGTCTATGTATTCACACATGTATTATGTTTCCGATTAATACAATTCTAGCATGAATAATAAACATTTATCATGATATATAAGGAAATAAATAATAACTTTATTATTGCCTCTAGGGCATATTTCCTTCAGTCTCCCACTTGCACTAGAGTCAATAATCTAGATTACACAGTAATGATTCCCACACCCATGGAGCCTTGGTGCTGATCATGTTTTGCCCGTGGAAGAGGCTTAGTCAACGGGTCTGCGACATTCAGATCCGTATGTATCTTATAGTGCTAACGTCAATCAAAGCAAGATAAGATGCATAAAGGATAAACATCACATGCAATCAATATAAGTGATATGATATGGCCATCATCATCAATATAAGTGATAGATCGCAACGGAAGCGTTGACACAACATAGAGGAAGTAGTCGTACGTCTTCTTCCCGGTCCGACCGATCCCAGCACCGTTACTCCGGCACCTCCGAGTTCTTAGCACACGTACAGCTCGATGACGCTCCCCGGGCTCCGATCCAGCAAAGCTTCAGGGATGAGTTCCGTTAGCACAACGGCGTCGTGACGATGATGATGTTCTACCGACGCAGGGCTTTGCCTAACCACTACAACGATATGACCGAGGTGGAATATGGTGGCAGGGGGCACCGCACACGGCTAAGGAACGATCACGAGGATCAACTTGTGCGTCTAGAGGTGCCCCCCTACCCCCGTATATAAAGGATCCAAGGGGGAGGGGGCGGCCGGCCAGGAGGAGGGCGCAGGAGGAGTCCTACTCCTACCGGGAGTAGGACTCCCCCCCCCCCCAATCCTAGTTGGAATAGGATTCCCCGAGGGGGAAAGAGAGAGAGGGGGGCCGGCCACCTCTCCTTGTCCTAATAGGACTAGGGGACGGGGAGGCGCGCGGCCCACCTTGGGCTGCCCCTTTCTCCTTTCCACTAAAGCCCACTAAGGCCCATATAGCTCCCGGGGGGTTCCGGTAACCTCCCGGTACTCCGGTAAAATCTCGATTTCACCCGGAACACTTCCGATATCCAAACATAGGCTTCCAATATATCAATCTTTATGTCTCGACCATTTCGAGACTCCTCGTCATGTCCGTGATCACATCCGGGACTCCGAACTAACTTCGGTACATCAAAATGCATAAACTCATAATAATTGTCATCGTAACGTTAAGCGTGCGGACCCTACGGTTCGAGAACAATGCAGACATGACTGAGACACATCTCCGGTCAATAACCAATAGCGGGACCTAGATGCCCATATTGGCTCCTACATATTCTACGAAGATCTTTATCGGTCAGACCGCATAACAACATACGTTGTTCCCTTTGTCATCGGTATGTTACTTGCCCGAGATTCGATCGTCGGTATCCAATACCTAGTTCAATCTCATTACCGGCAAGTCTCTTTACTCGTTCCATAATATATCATCTCACAACTAACATATTAGTTGTAATGCTTGCAAGGCTTATGTGATGTGCATTATCGAGAGGGCCCAGAGATACCTCTCCGACAATCGAAGTGACAAAACCTAATCTCGAAATACGCCAACCCAACATGTACCTTTGGAGACACTTGTAGTACTCCTTTATAATCACCCAGTTACGTTGTGACGTTTGGTAGCACCCAAAGTGTTCCTCCGGTAAACGGGAGTTGCATAATCTCATAGTTATAGGAACATGTATAAGTCATGAAGAAAGCAATAGCAACATACTAAACGATCGGGTGCTAAGCTAATGGAATGGGTCATGTCAATCAGATCATTCACTTAATGATGTGATCCCGTTAATCAAATAACAACTCATTGTTCATGGTTAGGAAACATAACCATCTTTGATTAACGAGCTAGTCAAGTAGAGGCATACTAGTGACACTTTGTTTGTCTATGTATTCACACATGTATTATGTTTCCGGTTAATACAATTCTAGCATGAATAATAAACATTTATCATGATATATAAGGAAATAAATAATAACTTTATTATTGCCTCTAGGGCATATTTCCTTCAGTCTCCCACTTGCACTAGAGTCAATAATCTAGATTACACAGTAATGATTCTCACACCCATGGAGCCTTGGTGCTGATCATGTTTTGCTCGTGGAAGAGGCTTAGTCAACGGGTCTGCGACATTCAGATACGTATGTATCTTGCAAATCTCTATGTCTCCCACCTAGACTAGATCCCGGATGGAATTGAAGTGTCTCTTGATGTGCTTGGTTCTCTTGTGAAATCTGGATTCCTTTGCCAAGGCAATTGCACCAGTATTGTCACAAAAGATTTTCATTGGACCCGATGCACTAGGTATGACACCTAGATTGGATATGAACTCCTTCATCCAGACTCCTTCGTTTGCTGCTTCCGAAGCAGCTATGTACTCCGCTTCACATGTAGATCCCGCCGCAACGCTTTGTTTAGAACTGCACCAACTGACAGCTCCACCGTTTAATGTAAACACGTATCCGGTTTGCGATTTAGAATCATCTAGATCAGTGTCAAAGCTTGCATCAACGTAACCGTTTACAATGAGCTCTTTGTCAGCTCCATATACGAGAAGCATATCCTTAGTCCTTTTCAGGTATTTCAGGATGTTCTTGACCGCTGTCCAGTGATCCACTCCTGGATTACTTTGGTACCTCCCTGCTAGACTAATAGCAAGGCACACATCAGGTCTGGTACACAACATTGCATACATGATAGATCCTATGGCTGATGCATAGGGAACAACTTTCATATTCTCTCTATCTTCTGTAGTGGTCGGGCATTGAGTCTTACTCAACTTCACACCTTGTAACACAAGCAAGAATCCTTTCTTTGCTTGATCCATTTTGAACTTTTTCAAAACTTTGTCAAGGTATGTGGTTTGTGAAAGTCCAATTAAGCGTTTTGATCTATCTCTATAGATCTTAATGCCTAATATGTACGCAGCTTCACCGAGGTCTTTCATTGAAAAACTTTTATTCAACTATCCCTTTATGCTATCCAGAAATTCTACATCATTTCCAATTAGTAATATGTCATCCACATATAATATCAGAAATGCTACAGAGCTCCCACTCACTTTCTTGTAAATACAGGCTTCTCCAAAAGTCTGTATAAAACCAAATGCTTTGATCACACTATCAAAACGTTTATTCCAACTCCGAGAGGCTTGCACCAGTCCATAAATGGATCGCTGGAGCTTGCACACTTTGTTAGCTCCCTTTGGATCGACAAAACCTTCTGGTTGCATCATATACAACTCTTCTTCCAGAAATCCATTCAGGAATGCAGTTTTGACATCCATCTGCCAAATTTCATAATCATAAAATGCGGCAATTGCTAACATGATTCGGACAGACTTAAGCATCGCTACGGGTGAGAAGGTCTCATCGTAGTCAATCCCTTGAACTTGCCGAAAACCTTTTACGACAAGTCGAGCTTTGTAGACAGTAATATTACTGTCAGTGTCAGTCTTCTTCTTGAAGATCCATTTATTCTCAATTGCTTGCCGATCATCGGGCAAGTCAACCAAAGTCCATACTTTGTTTTCATACATGGATCCCATCTCAGATTTCATGGCTTCAAGCCACTTTGCGGAATCTGGGCTCACCATCGCTTCTTCATAGTTCGTAGGTTCATCATGATCTAGTAGCATGACTTCCAGAACAGGATTACCGTACCACTCTGGTTGATCTACGAGGTTCATTAGTATCTTGATCTAAAGTTTCATGATCATCATCATTAGCTTCCTCTATAATTGGTGTAGGTGTCACTGAAACAGTTTTCTGTGATGCACTACTTTCCAATAAGGGAGTAGGTACAGTTACCTCGTCAAGTTCTACTTTCCTCCGACTCACTTCTTTCGAGAGAAACTCCTTCTCCACAAAGGATCCATTCTTAGCAACGAATGTCTTGCCTTCGGATCTGTGATAGAAGGTGTACCCAACAGTCTCTTTTGGGTATCCTATGAAGACACATTTCTCCGATTTGGGTTCAAGCTTATCAGGTTGAAGCTTTTTCACATAAGCATCGCAGCCCCAAACTTTAAGAAACAACAACTTTGGTTTCTTGCCAAACCATAGTTCATAAGGCGTCGTCTCAAAGGATTTTGATGGTGCCCTATTTAACGTGAATGCGGCCGTCTCTAAAGCATAACCCCAAAACGATAGCGGTAAATCAGTAAGAGACATCATAGATCGCACCATATCTAGTAAAGTACGATTACGACGTTCAGACACACCATTACGCTGTGGTGTTCTGGGTGGCATGAGTTGCGAAACTATTCCGCATTGTTTCAAATGTACACCAAACTCATAACTCAAATATTCTCCTCCACGATCAGATCGTAGAAATTTTATTTTCTTGTTACGATGATTTTCAACTTCACTCTGAAATTCTTTGAACTTTTCAAATGTTTCAGACTTGTGTTTCATTAAGTAGATATACCCATAGCTGCTTAAGTCATCTGTGAAGGTGAGAAAATAACGATATCCGCCATGAGCCTCAATATTCATCGGACCACATACATCTGTATGTATGATTTCCAACAAATCTGTTGCTCTCTCCATAGTACCGGAGAACGGTGTTTTAGTCATCTTGCCCATGAGGCACGGTTCGCAAGTACCAAGTGATTCATAATCAAGTGGTTCCAAAAGTCCATCAGTATGGAGTTTCTTCATGCGTTTTACACCGATATGACCTAAACGGCAGTGCCACAAATAAGTTGCACTATCATTATCAACTCTGCATCTTTTGGCTTCAACATTATGAATATGTGTGTTACTACTATCGAGATTCAACAAGAATAGACCACTCTTCAAGGGTGCATGACCATAAAAGATATTACTCATATAAATAGAACAACCATTACTCTCTGATTTAAATGAATAACCGTCTCGCATCAAACAAGATCTAGATATAATGTTCATGCTCAATGCTGGCACCAAATAACAATTATTTAGGTCTAATACTAATCCCGAAGGTAGATGTAGAGGTAGCGTGCCGACCGCGATCACATCGACTTTGGAACCGTTTCCCATGTGCATCGTCACCTCGTCCTTTGCTAGTGTTTGCTTAATCCGTAGTCCCAGTTTCGAGTTGCAAATATTAGCAACAGAACCAATATCAAATACCCAGGTGCTACTGCGAGCTCTAGTAAGGTACACATCAATAACATGTATATCACATATACCTTTGTTCACCTTGCCATCCTTCTTATCCGCCAAATAATTGGGGCAGTTCCGCTTCCAGTGACCAGTCTGCTTGCAGTAGAAGCACTCAGTTTCAGGCTTAGGTCCAGACTTGGGTTTCTTCTCTTGTGCAGCAACTTGCTTGCCATTCTTCTTGAAGTTCCCCTTCTTCTTTCCTTTGCCCTTTTTCTTGAAACTAGTGGTCTTATTGACCATCAACACTTGATGCTCCTTCTTGATTTCTACCTCCGCAGCTTTCAGCATTGCGAAGAGCTCGGGAATAGTCTTGTTCATCCCTTGCATATTATAGTTCATCACGAAGCTCTTGTAGCTTGGTGGCAGTGATTGGAGAATTCTGTCAATGACAAATCTCTGGAAGATTAACTCCCAATTGAATCAAGTGATTATTATACCCAGACATTTTGAGTATATGCACACTGACAGAACTGTTCTCCTCCATCTTGCAGCTGTAGAACTTATTGGAGACTTCATATCTCTCAATTCGGGCATTTGCTTGAAATATTAACTTCAACTCCTGAAACATCTCATATGCTCCATGACGTTCAAAACGTCGTTGAAGTCCCGATTCTAAGCCGTAAAGCATGGCACATTGAACTATCGAGTAGTCATCAGCTTTGCTCTGCCAGACGTTCATAACATCTGGTGTTGCTCCTACAGCAGGCCTGGCACCCAGCGGTACTTCCAGGACGTAATTCTTCTGTGCAGCAATGAGGATAATCCTCAAGTTACGGACCCAGTCCGTGTAATTGCTACCATCGCCTTTCAACTTTGCTTTCTCAAGGAACGCATTAAAATTCAACGGAACAACAGCACGGGCCATCTATCTACAGTCAAACATACATAAGCAAGATACTATCAGGTACTAAGTTCATGATAAATTTAAGTTCAGTTAATCATATTACTTAAGAACTCCCACTTAGATAGACATCCCTCTAATCTTCTAAGTGATCACGTGATCCAAATTAACTAAACCATAACCGATCATCACGTGAAATGGATTAGTTTTCAATGGTGAACATCATTATGTTGATCATATCTACTATATGATTCATGCTCGACCTTTCGGTCTCCGTGTTCCGAGGCCATATCTGCATATGCTAGGCTCATCAAGTTTAACCTGAGTATTCTGCATGTGCAAAACTGGCTTGCACCCGTTGTAGATGGACATAGAGCTTATCACACCCGATCATCACGTGGTGTCTGGGCACGACGAACTTTGGCAACGGTGCATACTCAGGGAGAACACTTCTTGATAATTAAGTGAGAGATCATCTTATAGTGCTACCGTCAATCAAAGTAAGATAAGATGCATAAAGGATAAAATCACATGCAATCAATATAAGTGATATGATATGGCCATCATCATCTTGTGCCTGTGATCTTCATCTCCGAAGCACTGTCATGATCACCATCGTCACCGGCGTGACACCTTGATCTCCATTGTAGCATCGTTGTCGTCTCGCCAATCTTATGCTTCCACGACTATCACTACCGCTTAGTAATAAAGTAAAGCATTACATCGCGATTTCATTGCATACAATAAAGCGACAACCATATGGCTCCTGCCAGTTGCCGATAACTCGGTTACAAAACATGATCATCTCATACAATAAAATTTAGCATCATGTTTTGGCCATATCACATCACAACATGCCCTGCAAAAACAAGTTAGACGTCCTCTACTTTGTTGTTGCAAGTTTTACGTGGTTGCTACGGGCTTAAGTAAGAACCAATCTCACCTACGCATCAAAACCACAACGATAGTTTGTCAATTTGACTCCGTTTTAACCTTCGCAAGGACCGGGCGTAGCCACACTTTGTTCAACTAAAGTTGGAGAGACAGTCGCCCGCAAGCCACCTATGTGCAAAGCACGTCGGGAGAACCGGTCTCGCGTAAGCGTACGCGTAATGTTGGTCCGGGTCATCTCGTCCAACAATGCCGCCGAACCAAAGTATGACATGCTAGTAGGCAGTATGACTTGTATCGCCCACAACTCACTTGTGTTCTACTCGTGCATATAACATCAAACCATAAAACCTAGGCTCGGATGCCACTGTTGGGGAACGCAGTAATTTCGAAAAATTTCCTACGCACACGCAAGATCATGGTGATGCATAGCAATGAGAGGGGAGAGTATGATCTACGTACCCTTGTAGATCGCAACGGAAGAATTGACACAACGTAGAGGAAGTACTCGTACGTCTTCTTCCCGGTCCGACCGATCCAAGCACCGTTACTCCGGCACCTCCGAGTTCTTAGCACACGTACAGCTCGATGACGCTCCCCGGGCTCGGATCCAGCAAAGCTTCGGGGATGAGTTCCGTCAGCACAACGGCGTGGTGACGATGATGATGTTCTACCGACGTAGGGCTTTGCCTAAGCACTACAACGATATGACCGAGGTGGAATATGGTGGCAGGGGGCACCACACACGGCTAAGGAACGATCACGAGGATCAACTTGTGTGTCTAGAGGTGCCCCCTGCCCCCGTATATAAAGCAAGGGGGAGGGGGCGGCCGGCCAGGAGGAGGGCCCAGGAGGAGTCCTACTCCTACTGGGAGTAGGACTCCCCCCCCCAATCCTAGTTGGAATAGGATTCCCCAAGGGGGAAAGAGAGAGGGGGGCCGGCCACCTCTCCTTGTCCTAATAGGACTAGGGGAGGGGGGAGGCGCGCGGCCCACCTTGGTCTGCCCCTTTCTCCTTTCCACTAAAGCCCACTAAGGCCCATATAGCTCCCGGGGGGTTCCGGTAACCTCCCGGTACTCCGGTAAAATCTCGATTTCACCCGGAACACTTCCGGTATCCAAACATAGGCTTCCAATATATCAATCTTTATGTCTCAACAATTTCGAGACTCCTCGTCATGTCCGTGATCACATCCGGGACTCCTAACTAACTTCGGTACATCAAAATGCAAAAACTCATAATAACTGTCATCGTAACGTTAAGCGTGCGGACCCTACGGTTCGAGAACAATTCAGACATGACTGAGACACATCTCTGGTCAATAACCAATAGCGGGACCTGGATGCCCATATTGGCTCCTACATATTCTATGAAGATCTTTATCGGTCAGACCGCATAACAACATACGTTGTTCCCTTTGCCATCGGTATGTTACTTGCCCGAGATTCGATTGTCGGTATCCAATACCTAGTTCAATCTCGTTACCGGCAAGTCTCTTTACTCGTTCTGTAATACATCATCTCACAACTAACATATTAGTTGTAATGCTTGCAAGGCTTATGTGATGTGCATTACCGAGTGGGCCCAGAGATACCTCTCCGACAATCGGAGTGACAAAACCTAATCTCGAAATACGCCAACCCAACATGTACCTTTGGAGACACTTGCAGTACTCCTTTACAATCACCCAGTTACGTTGTGACGTTTGGTAGCACCCAAAGTGTTCCTCCGGTAAATGGGAGTTGCATAATCTCATAGTTATAGGAACATGTATAAGTCATGAAGAAAGCAATAGCAACATACTAAACGATCGGGTGCTAAGCTAATGGAATGGGTCATGTCAATCAGATCATTCACTTAATGATGTGATCCCGTTAATCAAATAACAACTCATTGTTCATGGTTAGGAAACATAACCATCTTTGATTAACGAGCTAGTCAAGTAGAGGCATACTAGTGACACTTTGTTTGTCTATGTATTCACACATGTATTATGTTTCCGGTTAATACAATTCTAGCATGAATAATAAACATTTATCATGATATATAAGGAAATAAATAATAACTTTATTATTGCCTCTAGGGCATATTTCCTTCAAAAACGAGGGACGAAATTTTGGCAAGTGTTGGACGTGGTGTGCGTAGATGACAATGGGGACCCACATGTCAATAATGGCAGAGGCAAAAAATTTGGAGATATTTTCCCTGCATTAGGTGGAATTGAACCCAGGCGGAACAACGGTCAGGTAGTGTCACTTAGCCACTGGGCTAGTTCAGTAGTTTCGGTACAAATAAGGCACTGCCTCAGGTGGCCCGATCCCGTCCCGCGCCTTTGTGCACTCGTCGCGGCACCGCTGTCTGCCGTTGTGAACATGCTGAACAAACGAGAGGAATCTGGAGAGGACTGTACATGGAGAGGCGGAGAGTCGAGACCCACCAGGTCTATGGCCGTACGCAAGCAAGTGCCTCATTGAAAAAAATACTTCCTCCTAATGCTATACTGACGTTGGGGCCCACGGGTTTGTCAACATAGTTATATTTTTTAGGTGCTTCAACGTAGTTACTAAAGGAGATAAATTTACAACGAAGCCGGGGAGCTGGCAGGTATCATTTATTATCACTACGACAGTGTGACGCCCCAAGGCTGGAGCTTCAGGTGCCTTCCAGGGTTTCCGGGTTTTCGTCGTGTGAGTTGTTGGTTTGTTGCATTCATCATTGCATCATGTCATCATGCCATCATATTATTTCTTTTCTTAACTCAACTAAATAAATTGCATGGATCTTCGGTCCATTTAAACCAAGGGAATTCACGTGGTGATTCTCTTTATAACATATCCTCCCGATATCATGGAGCTATATTAAATATTCGATTTTCGGAATCACCCATAAACACACGTGCAAAATAATTCCCATGTCTATTCCTCTTCGAGCTTGACCTCAAACCTTGCCATTTATTCTTTCATCATTTCCCAGAGCTCCACCTAAATTCTCAACATTTATGGGCACTTTGATAAACCTGTCCCAGTTCAAACCTTTTGAATTAAATTCAAAGGAATTTGAATTTAATCTTTCAGACTTGACCTTTTCTATTTTCCCGGACCGTGCACATTTTTCTGAGCCCATAAAAATTACCCCCGTGCCCAAATTCTTCCTCTAACCTTCTCTTCTCTCTTTTCCCTTCTTTTTTTTCTTTGTTTTTTTTTGTAAAGAGAAGGAGATGGGAGAGAGAAGAGCCCGGCTGGGCCTCCCAGCCCAGCTACAACCTGCCAGGCAGGCGCCATCCCCGCGACCCACCTAGGTCTAGAGGCCTCTAAGGCCCAGCAGCGCCCCACTATAGTCCCTAACCCTAGGCCCAACATCTCCCCTCGCTACCCTCTCCCGACCGCATCCCCTCGTTCCCTGCCGCCGCCAGTCTCCCTCGTCCTTCTGTCGATCGCATCGAGCTAGGGAGCCCTGTGCTCGATCCTTTTCTCTCGCTCGCTGCCTACCTTCCGCTCGATCTCCCTCATCCCTCGTCTCCTTCCCCTACTTGTGTGCCAGAGAGGAGCGAGAGTCACGCGCTCGATCTCCGCCTTCGCGCCGTGGCAGAGGTCGCCGCCCGCTCCTTCCTCTACCCCGCCTCTGCACCGCCGTTCTCCATGGCCGCTACCGGCCAAGCTCAGAGGACCGCCGTTCCACCCCGTCGCCATGGCCAGAAGCTGTGCCTCGGTTGCTTCTTGTATCGCAGCCGCCGGCCTCTCCTCTCCTGCATCATCCCCGATGCCGGCAAGCCCGCCGCCGCGCCAGGACCATCGCCTCCCCTGCGTTAACTCTGCCCGCCAGGAGCCCGTGGCCCATGCTCCTCCTCCATGGTCTTCCTCCTTGCCGCCATGGGCGCGAGGGTCGAGCTCGCCCGCCCTACCGCGTCGCCAGGGCCGCCGGGCACCACAGCCTGCCGGCTTCTTCTCTGCTTGAGGATCTCCAGCAGCCGCGCATGGCTATGCCTCCCATGGAGCTCCGCCGCTGGGGCTGCTCCTTGCCTGCGTCGCTGCCTTCCCTCGCGCTGCTACTCCTATGCTTGTCTTCTGCCGCCCGCAGCGCGCGTGGCCGAGCTGCCCTGCCTTGTTCGACCACCGGAACCGTGCCAAGTCGTTGCCTCTTTGCATCAAGTACCAGGACACTACGAAACCTGAATCGCCAAGGCCGGACTCGTCAAGTACCCCTTTGGATTCGTCAAGACCCTCATGTACAACTACACCCGATGATGTGACAAGTACCCCGACAACGTGTACATCTACGCTGCCAAGACCGGACCGACAAGTACCCCGACGTCGCGTGTACCACTACCGTCACCCCGAAGACGTTGGAGTCATCAAGAACCTCTCCGGAACAAATGTGTACCACTACCGCCGCGGGTACCTCTACCGTCGTCGTGTACCCCACTACTTCCACTACGAACGTCCTGAGAACGTCTACTTGCTCTACTTGACACCGATCGAGAACTGTCCCGTTTGCACACTTCGAAGTATAAACCGAGACGACGTCTGTGCAACGAATGCTTGCGATGTTTGGGATGCTCATGTTCGAACCGTGTTCAAGTTGTCATTGCACGTTCCTCCTCGGTTGCCATGCCGTCGACCCATGGGAAACCCGGTATCCGGGATCACCCCACCATCCTCGCATGATCCGTTCATCCACATTTTCTCTTGCACCGACATCTCAATGAGTTGTCGGATCACCCGGAATGTTGCCGTGGCACCATTTCCGTGGTAGTTGGCATGGCACCCTTTTTGTTCCGCCATGACGACCAAATGCTTCATAATGCTCATGTCAACTCTTAATAAAAATTGCATAAAACTTGCTCATGTCATTCGCATCATGATAATAACATTCAAATGTTTAAAATTGTTGTTGCACCAAATTGATAAATGCATATGGGGATTTACCGGATTTGTTGTTTGTTATATCCGGCCCCATTTAAATTGTTTAGATGGTATAGTTTTGTTATGTTTCACCTCTTGCCATGCTAACAACATTTAATCTTGTTGGGTACATAAACGAGAGAGAACTAAATAAGTCATGTGGTTTTTTTCGTCAATATGCAACTCGTTGCATAATGAGCTCCACTTAATTTGTAGGATTGCTTGTGCACTTTGCCATGCCATGCTTCTTTAAACCGGTCATGCATCATACTTGGTTGTGCATCATGCCATGATTTTTGTGGTGGTTGTTTACTATGTTGTGTGCTTCTTTCCGGTGTTGCTTCTTCGGGTTGGTTCCGGTAACGTCGCGTTTGTGAGGACCCGTTCGTCTACATCCGTTTGTCTTCTTCATGGACTCGTTCTTCTTCCTTGCGGGATTTCAGGCAAGATGATCATACCCTCGAAATCACTACTATCTTTGCTATGCTAGATTTGCTCGCTCTTTTGCTATGCCAATGCTACAATGCCTACCACTTGCTTTCAAGCCTCCCAAATTGCCATGTCAAGCCTCTAACCCACCTTGTCCTAGCAAACCGTTGATTGGCTATGTTACCGCTTGCTCAGCCCCTCTTATAGCATTGTTAGTTGCAGGTGAAGATTGAAGTTTTGTTCCTTGTTGGAACATGGAGATGTTGTTCCTGGTTGGAACATGTTTACTTGTTGGGATGTCACAATATATCTTATTTAATTAATGCATCTATATACTTGGTAAAGGGTGGAAGGCTCGGCCTTATGCCTGGTGTTTTGTTCCACTCTTGCCGCCCTAGTTTCCGTCATATCGGTGTTATGTTCCCGGATTTTGCGTCTCTTACGCGGTTGGGCTATAATGGGAACCCCTTGACAGTTTGCCTTAAGTAAAACTCTTCCAGCAATGCCCAACATTGGTTTTACCATTCGCCACCCAGCCTTTTTCTTTTCCCTTGGGGGTCACGCGCCCAAGGGTCATCATTATTTTACCCCCCGGGCCAGTGCTCCTCTGAGTGTTGGTCCAACTTGCCAGCCGCCGGTGGCCACCAGGGGCAACTCTGGGCTGGCCTACCGGAAGTTTGGACAATCCGGTGTGCCTTGATAAAGAGATATGTGCATCTCCTATCGGGATTTGTCGGCACATTCGGGCGGTGTTGCTGGTTTAGTTTTACCCTGTCGAAATGTCTTGTTGTACCGGGATACCGAGTCTGATCGGAATGTCTCGGGAGGAGGTCTATTCCTTCGTTGACCGTGAGAGCTTGTGATGGGCTAAGTTGGGACACCCCTGCAGGGATTTGAACTTTCGAAAGCCGTGCCCGCGGTTATGGGCAGATGGGAATTTGTTAATGTCCGGTTGTAGAAAACCTGAAGTTGACCTTAATTAAAATGAATCAACTGCGTGTGTTACCGTGATGGTCTCTTTCCGGCGGAGTCCAGGAAGTGAACACGGTGTTGGAGTTATGCTTGACGTAGGTTGTTTTAGGGTCACTTATTGATCATACTTGTATCGACTGTGCTTTGCCTTCTCTTCTCGCTCTCATTTGCGTATGTTAGCCACCATATATGCTAGTCGCTTGCTGCAGCTCCACATTATACCTTTTACCTTACCCATAAGCTTAATTAGTCTTGATCGCGAGGGTGCGAGATTGTTGAGTCCCTGTGGCTCATAGATACTTCCAAAACCAGCTTGCAGGTGCCGATGAGTCCATGCAGATGACGCAACCAAGCTCAGGAGGAGCTCGATGAAGACCTTGTCCTTTGTGTTGTTTCGTTCTAGTTGATCAGTAGTGGAGCCCAGTTGGGGTCGATCAGGGACCTTTGTCGCATTTGGGGTTCTTCTTTTATTTTGGTTCCGTAGTCGGACCTTGATTGTATTTGGATGATGTAATGCTTTATTCATGTATTGTGTGAAGTGGCGATTGTAAGCCAACTATGTATCTTTTTCCTTATGTATTACATGGGTTGTGTGAAGATTACCTCACTTGTGGCATTGCTTTCAATGCGGTTATGCCTCTAAGTCGTGCTTCGACATGTGGGAGATATAGCCGCATCGAGGGCGTTACAAGTTGGTAATCAGAGCCTTCCCCGACCTTAGGAGCCCCATTGCTTGATCGTTTTTAGCGGCCGAGTTGTGTCTAGAAAAATGTTTTGAGTCATTTAGGAATTATATATCGGAGAGTTTAGGAATTCTTTTTACTTCCCAGTCTCCTCATCGCTCTGGTAAGGCATCCTGACGTAGAGTTTTGACTCTTCTCTTCTCAAATTTCACTAAAAAAATTTTAGGATCATGCGGGTATCTTGGAATCGTTCCGATGGTTTTATGACGAGAACATTGTCTTGGTGCCTCCTGTCATGGGTTTTATGGAAGTGCCCCGGGGAGTTGAGCTCTGAGGTGTTGTCATCATAATTTTATCATTGCAGTTCTGGAATACCTGAGTTTAGTACGCCGACATCGAAAATCTCTTTTATGCAGTTCGTTGGTGAGATAACCTCGACGCCACCCAGTACTGGGGCGGGAGTTCGGGAGTATCGCCATAACTTGTATAACGGATGCTTTTCGAAGGTTGAGGTAGATGATTTCTGAAGGTTTCTTGGTTATGTGTTGAAGGATGGATACAGCTGGATGTAGGATTTGTTAGTTTGGGTGAGATATTATGCTTCCCCTGTATCCCCAACACCTGATTGCATAACCGGAAAGGTTCGGGAGTTTCATAGGTGGGAATTCAAGTAGTTCTTAGGATATCTTTCCGACATATGTATGATATGAAATTGGGGTTCGACGTCTAGTGGTCCGCCTATTCACGGTCGGTTTTACAGTGGTCTCATTTTGTCTTAAAGAGTCCTTGGCTATGCCAACTCGGGGACGCTTCGTATGTCATGTGCACTGCCTTGTACATGATGGTGCTGTACGATCGAGCCCGTGTAGGCCCCACCATGAAAACTTCGGACAAATTCTCTATCATATGTTTGTTCTGGCTTATTCTGCAAGCCAATCCTTGTTTTGTTTTGAGTTGTGGTATTCGAGTTGCTTCGAAGTCAAATGTTGATTCCATACCTTTTCCTAAATGTTGTTCTCATATTTCTATGTGAATACCAATCCTTCTTGATCATCAAGATTGTTTTTGTCAATCCTTTTAACCGGTGTGCTTCTCTTCAAGTGGATCCGATCACTTCAACATTCGCAAGATCAACTCAAGTCTTCTCAACGGTGTCGTTTTCTTCCATCCCAAGCTACCCTTGTTTTCCCTCCCTCCCACCCTTTTCTTCAAGGAACCAGATTTCTTTTTCAAGTATCATTTTATTGTTGTGAAGCCTCTCCATTCTTTTCGTCAATATTCTTACCTGGTGGTTCTCAAGAAGTTGTTCTACTAGTTCGTCTCTCATCACTCATTTTCTTCTCCGGTGGATTCTATTCAAGCTCTCGATGTTTGATCATATTCTTTTCCTTTTTTTCAAATGTCTTCTCTTGCCGGTGCACCTCTCAATCATTAACTTTTCGTTATTCATTTGTTCCGCAGTGCTAAAGATATCTCGAAGATTCGTGATTCTAGCTTGTTGCCATCCTCTCGTAATTGTTTTGATCGTGAGAATTCTTTTCACCTATCCGGAGCATTTCAAGATTCTTTTCAGTTTGCTTCTCCGAAGTCCATCATCTCAGAGTTTATTCATTCTCAGCTTTCAGCTATCATTCTCAAATTTTACCGGTGCATCAAGTGATCTCTAATCAGCTCGTGATCTCTTCGCTCTCATGTATCTAAATTCTCTCAAGCGTCTTCGTTCATTTGCTTAATTCTTCCCGGTGTTTCTTTAGGTTTTATTCGTTCTTTTTCAATTCTTACGGTGGTTCTCCAAAGATTTCTTTTCCTTCATTATCATATCAATTTATTCGTTGTTTCAATCCTTCCGGTGGTTCGTGGAAGACTTTCTCAAGTTTGCGCTATATCTATCTTAATCCTTTCTACGATAATAAGTAATATGTCAAATCCGTTGATTGTCATCAATTTAATTGGTGAAGGATAAGCATAATGTAATTCTTATTCTTGTTTCATCGAGTAAATTCAATTCCTTATTCCAGAGCCTCATCAAAATTCTCGGTCGAACTTGTTTCATCTTTTCTTTTCTGGAGTTCCAAGCTTTTCCGCATTATCTCGTCGCGAAGCTCCATCTATATCATTGCAAGGCTTCACCTTGTGTTTTCAACTACCCTTTCTTTCTGTTTGATCATTCTTTTGTTTTACCGGAGTTCTTCATGAAGGTTTTACATGATGGTTCATCAAGTATTTTATCCCTTCTCGAAGTTTTCATCGAGATTCTTTTCCGAGGAGCTCAAGTTTTCTTCATCTTGCTAACCGGAGTGCAATTCTTCCTTCCGTATCAATAGAGGTGGTATTATGTCATTCTTGATAATTTGAGTTCATGTTTCATGATTCACATGTTGTCAAGGATGAGATATTTTAAATCCATCAATCTCGTCAATTGAGTTATCTTGGGTTATAGTTCACCTAAAGTTTTCCCTAAGGATTGTTGCTATTATGGTGCTTATAAAGGACCCAAGTTCTTCATTTATCCTCCCGGTGATATAAGTTTCTCGTCTCCTTGTTCATATCAATCCAATTCTGCTTCCCGTGAGTGGCAGGTTGTCACCTCATAATTTGAGATGTATTCCATAAGACCATATCAAGCTTATTCCTTTCGTTGTTGGTTTTCCAACAACTCCGCTTGACCCGTTTCCTAAGGATGCCTTCTCAAGCTCTTTTGTGGCATAAGATGGCATTTTCTTCTCCATTCTTTTCCAATTATCTATATTCTATTCTTTTGTTCCGGAGGCATTGTGATGTTGCTTTCTTCAACCATCATCTTGTTTCATCAAAGATCATGTTCTTCTTATGATTGTCCATTTAACCGGAGTATCGTGCCCTCTTTTCAAGTTCTCTCATCTTATCAAATTTTGCTTCTCTTTTCTACCGGAGTGATGTCCGAATTTGTTCTTCCTTGTTCCTCTTTCTTAACGGAGAGCTTTCAACTTTGTTCATCTCTGTTGTTTTTCTTTCTTTCAAGTTATTCAACCTCGCAAGGTTCTTTGGTTTCACTCATTCATCAAAGAAGCAACTTAGTTTTACCTCTTCTCTTTATCTTCCGTTTTTTCCCTCCGGTGCCATTCTAGATCTCGAGACGAGATCCTCTCATAGTGGTGGAGTGTTGTGACGCCCCAAGGTCGGAGCTTCAGGTGCCTTCCAGGGTTTCCGGGTTTTCGTCGTGTGAGTTGTTGGTTTGTTGCATTCATCATTGCATCATGTGCATTGCATCATGTCATCATGCCATCATATTATTTCTTTTCTTAACTCAACTAAATAAATTGCATGGATCTTCGGTCCATTTAAACCGAGGGAATTCACGTGGTGATTCTCTTTATAACATATCCTCCCGATATCATGGAGCTATATTAAATATTCCATTTTCGGAATCACCCATAAACACACATGCAAAATAATTCCCATGTCTATTCCTCTTCGAGCTTGACCTCAAACCTTGCCATTTATTCTTTCATCATTTCCCAGAGCTCCACCTAAATTCTCAACATTTTTGGGCACTTTGATAAACCTGTCCCAGTTCAAACCTTTTGAATTAAATTCAAAGGAATTTGAATTTAATCTTTCAGACTTGACCTTTTCTATTTTCCCAGACCGTGCACATTTTTCTGAGCCCATAAAAATTACCCCCGTGCCCAAATTCTTCCTCTAACCTTCTCTTCTCTCTTTTCCCTTCTTTTTTTTCTTTGTTTTTTCGTAAAGAGAAGGAGATGGGAGAGAGAAGAGCCTGGCTGGGCCTCCCAGCCCAGCTACAACCTACAAGGCAGGCGCCATCCCCGCGGCCCACCTAGGTATAGCGGCCTCTAAGGCCCAGCAGCGCCCCGCTACAGTCCCTAACCCTAGGCCTAACATCTCCCCTCGCTACCCTCTCCCGACCGCATCCCCTCGTTCCCTGCCGCCGCCAGTCTCCCTCATCCTTCTCTCGATCGCATCGAGCCAGGGAGCCCTGTGCTCGATCCTTTTCTCTCGCTCGCTGCCTACCTTCCGCTCGATCTCCCTCATCCCTCGTCTCCTTCCCCTGCTCGTGTGCCAGAGAGGAGCGAGAGTCACGCGCTCGATCTCCGCCTTCGCGCCGTGGCAGAGGTCGCCGCCCGCTCCTTCCTCTACCCCGCCTCTGCACCGCCGTTCTCCATGGCCGCTGTCGGCCAAGCTCAGAGGACCGTCGTTCCACCCCGTCGCCATGGCCGGAAGCTGCGCCTCGGTTGCTTCTTGTATCGCAGCCGCCGGCCTCTCCTCTCCTGCATCATCCCCGATGCCGGCAAGCCCGCCACCGCGCCAGGACCAGCGCCTCCCCTGTGTTAACTCTGCCCGCCAGGAGCCCGCGGCCCATGCTCCTCCTCCATGGTCTTCCTCCTTTCCGCCATGGGTGCGAGGGTCGAGCTCGCCCGCCCTACCGCGTCGCCAGGGCTGCCGGGCACCACAGCCTGCCGGCTTCTTCTATGCTTGAGGATCTCCAGCAGCTGCGCACGGCTATGCCTCCCATGGAGCTCCGCCGCTGGGGCTGCTCCTTGCCTGCGTCGCTGCCTTCCCTCGCGCTGCTACTCCTCTGCTTGTCCTCTGCCGCCCGCAGCGCGCGTGGCCGAGCTGTCCTGCCTTGTTCGACCACCGGAACCGTGCCAAGTTGTTGCCTCTTTGCATCAAGTACCAGGACACTACAAAACCTGAATCGCCAAGGCCGGACTCGTCAAGTACCCCTTTGGATTCGTCAAGACCCTCATGTACAACTACACCCGATGATGTGACAAGTACCCCGACAACGTGTACATCTACGCCGCCAAGACCGGACTGACAAGTACCCCGACGTCGCATGTACCACTACCGTCACCCCGAAGACGTTGGAGTCATCAAGTACCTCTCCTGAACAAACGTGTACCACTATCGCCGCGAGTACCTCTACCGTCGTCGTGTACCCCACTACTTCCACTACGAACGTCCCGAGAACGTCTACTTGCTCTACTTGACACCGATCGAGAACCATCCCGTTTGCACACTTCGAAGGTATAACCCGAGACGACGTCTGTGTAACGAATGCTTGCGATGTTTGGGATGCTCATGTTCGAACCGTGTTCGAGTTGTCATTGCACGTTCCTCCTCGGTTGCCATGCCGTCGACCCATGGGAAACCCGGTATCCGGGATCACCCCACCATCCTCGCATGATCCGTTCATCCACATTTTCTCTTGCACCGACATCTCAATGAGTTGTCGGATCACCCGGAATGTTGCCGTGGCACCATTTCCGTGGTAGTTGGCATGGCACCCTTTTTGTTCCGCCATGACGACCAAATGCTTCATAATGCTCATGTCAACTCTTAATAAAAATTGCATAAAACTTGCTCATGTCATTCGCATCATGATAATAACATTCAAATGTTTAAAATTGTTGTTGCACCAAATTGATAAATGCATATGGGGATTTACCGGATTTGTTGTTTGTTATATCCGGCCCCATTTAAATTGTTTAGATGGTATAGTTTTGTTATGTTTCACCTTTTGCCATGCTAACAACATTTAATCTTGTTGGGTACATAAACGAGAGAGAACTAAATAAGTCATGTGGTTTTTTTCGTCAATATGCAACTCGTTGCATAATGAGCTCCACTTAATTTGTAGGATTGCTTGTGCACTTTGCCATGCCATGATTCTTTAAACCGGTCATGCATCATACTTTGTTGTGCATCATGCCATGATTTTTGTGGTGGTTGTTTACTATGTTGTGTGCTTCTTTCCGGTGTTGCTTCTTCGGGTTGGTTCCGGTAACATCGCGTTTGTGAGGACCCGTTCGTCTACATCCGTTTATCTTCTTCATGGACTCGTTCTTCTTCCTTGCGGGATTTCAGGCAAGATGATCATACTCTCGAAATCACTACTATCTTTGCTATGCTAGATTTGCTCGCTCTTTTGCTATGCCAATGCTACGATGCCTACCACTTGCTTTCAAGCCTCCCAAATTGCCATGTCAAGCCTCTACCCACCTTGTCCTAGCAAACCGTTGATTGGCTATGTTACCGCTTGCTCAGCCCCTCTTATAGCGTTGTTAGTTGCAGGTGAAGATTGAAGTTTTGTTCCTTGTTGGAACATGGAGATGTTGTTCCTGGTTGGAACATGTTTACTTGTTGGGATATCACAATATATCTTATTATTAATGCATCTATATACTTGGTAAAGGGTGGAAGGCTCGGCCTTATGCCTGGTGTTTTGTTCCACTCTTGTCGCCCTAGTTTCCGTCATATCGGTGTTATGTTCCCGGATTTTGCGTCTCTTACGCGGTTGGGCTATAATGGGAACCCCTTGACAGTTCGCCTTGAGTAAAACTCTTCCAGCAATGCCCAACATTGGTTTTACCATTCGCCACCCAGCCTTTTTCTTTTCCCTTGGGGGTCGCGCGCCCAAGGGTCATCATTATTTTACCCCCCCGGGCCAGTGCTCCTCTGAGTGTTGGTCCAACTTGCCAGCCGCCGGTGGCCACCAGGGGCAACTCTGGGCTGGCCTACCGGAAGTTTGGACGATTCGGCGTGCCCTGAGAAAGAGATATGTGCAGCTCCTATCGGGATTTGTCGGCACATTCGGGCGGTGTTGCTGGCTTAGTTTTACCCTGTCGAAATGTCTTGTTGTACCGGGATACCGAGTCTGATCGGAATGTCTCGGGAGGAGGTCTATTCCTTTGTTGACCGTGAGAGCTTGTGATGGGCTAAATTGGGACACCCCTGCAGGGATTTGAACTTTCGAAAGTCGTGCCCGCGGTTATGGGCAGATGGGAATTTGTTAATGTCCGGTTGTAAAAAACCTGAAGTTGACCTTAATTAAAATGAATCAACCGCGTGTGTTACCATGATGGTCTCTTTCCGGCGGAGTCCGGGAAGTGAACACGGTGTTGGAGTTATGCTTGACGTAGGTTGTTTTAGGATCACTTCTTGATCATACTTGTATCGACCGTGCTTTGCCTTCTCTTCTCGCTCTCATTTGCGTATATTAGCCACCATATATGCTAGTCGCTTGCTGCAGCTCCACCTCATACCTTTTACCTTACCCATAAGCTTAAATAGTCTTGATCGCGAGGGTGCGAGATTGCTGAGTCCCTGTGGCTCACAGATACTTCCAAAACCAGCTTGCAGGTGCCGACGAGTCCGTGCAGATGACGCAACCAAGCTCAGGAGGAGCTCAATGAAGACCTTGTCCTTTGTGTTGTTTCGTTCTAGTTGATCAGTAGTGGAGCCCAGTTGGGGTCGATCAGGGCCCTTTGTCCCATTTGGGGTTCTTCTTTTATTTTGGTTCCGTAGTCGGGTCTTGATTGTATTTGGATGATGTAATGCTTTATTCATGTATTGTGTGAAGTGGCGATTGTAAGCCAACTATGTATCTTTTTCCTTATGTATTACATGGGTTGTGTGAAGATTACCTCACTTGCGACATTGCTTTCAATGCGGTTATGCCTCTAAGTCGTGCTTCGACACGTGGGAGATATAGCCGCATCGAGGGCGTTACAGACAGCAAGTATCAGCTGGGTTGTGGGCTGCCCCATCTAGGCTTTCTTTTTTAACATGTGTAGCCCACGACATGCCGGTTTGTATTTTATTGAGGGTCGTCATGTATCGACAGGCCTATGGACCTCCCATCCAAGGTTTTTTTTTTCCTGAAACATCGGCAGCCCAACTTATATATTTTTTGAAGAAAACACAGAGGTCTATTCTATTTTTCTATATAAGAATAGGAACGCCTGGTCCAACTTATGTTTCCCTTCTAACTATATTATATATAAATTATTTTATATGTTATTATATATTATTGTTATTGTCATCATATGTTTAACAGATACTTACATATGTAAGAAAACAATATCCCACATCTTATTAACTTATAAAAATAATTTCTTGACAATAAAATTTGGGATTTTTTTGGCAACGAGAATCCTGGTGATAGTGTACAAAAGCATGGTAAGATTTAAGGACCAATATAATAATAAATCACTTATTATTTAAATATATTTATAACAAAATGCTCAGCTGATGTCACTTGAAGCACTACAAGGATTCCGGTCTATTGCAACGAAATTTATTGCTACAACCATCTTTTGTTGCAATAGAACAGAATATTACCACAAAGTCCCCGGTTGTAGTAATAGGGTGCACATACTGCCACGACCAAGTCCCGTCGTGATAAATACTCATTTTGTTGCAATAGAGGCCTTGTATTGCAACAAACTACATCGTTGTTGCAACATGGTAGTGATATTGCGACAAACAAATTACGTTGCGTGAGACAGTCGTTTTGTTGTAATAGAGACTAGGTATTTCAACAGAATAACTACTCGTGGTAATATTTGGAAAGATATTGCGACAACTATGAGACGTTGCGTTAGTTACAAATATTGTTGCAAAACATTGGCTAACTATTGCAACAAAATATGTATTGGTCACAATGGAATATACTTTTCGCCTCAATTTTGTCGTGCTGCAATAACTATTGTTTAATGCGACAAGTTGTGTATCCATGGTAATATGTAGAGCATATTGCAACAATCCCCTAGTGTTGCAAAAAAGAAAAAGATATTTACAATGATATTTGTATAGTTAACGACAAACCTTCAATGGGGCCTCCTGACCTGTGCCCCCTGTAAAAACTACAAATGTTTTTAGTCGCCCATGATTCATTGTCATCAGACCGCAATACATAACTAGACAGAACGACCTACTCTGTAAAAAAACGAAGAACAACCTAGATGAAGGGAATAACTTCTTTTGGTCTCCATGCGGCTTCAGTAGCAGATCACTAAATGCCTAGGTCCTCCTCCACTCCTCCAGTTCGTTTGGCCTCCATCTTCGCTCAGTCCCCCTACCCGAGTTAGTTGCATGGAGCTACCACACTTAGGGCAGTTGTAACGAATCCATATCATTATTTAAAAAAATTGCATATCAATACCATGTTTAGGGCAAGCTGTTACAAAATGATCAGGAATCGACGTGACATATGTTTTCTTAGAAAAGCTCCCTTGCATTATATACTTAATACTTAATCACGCAAATGCCTATGAATGTTACAAAATGATCAGGAACCGACGTGGCATATGTTTTTATAGAAAAGCTCCCTTGCATTATATACTTAATACTTTTTCACGCAAATGCCCGGGAATGTCAAAAAATAGTTGTGCGGCAAAGATTTGAACCAGCGACCTCCCCTTTATGACGGATGGGCTTGGCCACTAAACAAGGCACCGTTTCTGCACATAAACGAATCAAAACAGTAACATCGCAGTTACGCCGGAAGGACTCGGCCACTACACCAGGCACCATCTTTTGTTCGACTTGGATACTACAGCATTATATTGTTTGATCGTTAAACAAACAAAAAAGGTGGGCTGTGGCTCGTGACATATCTCCTGATGGGCTGGTCCAGATCGCAAGTATATACCTAGTAAAAAAGAAATCACTTCAGTCCAGTACTGTAGGTCCTGGTTCACAATACCTCCCGCTATTTGCTCCGTTCTTATTTCGAAAATACAAATATACATTGAACAATTTTCAAATACACGTTAAACATATGGTAATGTACGTTCAATAATTATCGAATATGATTGAATATTTTTGTAATATACATTGAACAATTCACAAATACACATTGAAGGTTTTGTGTAATATATGCTGAATAAAAATCAAATACATAATTAATATTTTCTTATTTCGTTGGGAAATTTCAAACATTTTTTTAATACATGTTGAACTTTTTTGATATACTGCGATTTTTTTTTCTTAATATAAGATGAACATTTTTGTACACATTGAACTTTTGAATCATACCAAAAAATAGAAATATTGAACAAAGAAAAAATACAAATACAAATAAACAAAAATAGAAAAAAAGAAAAGAGAAAAGGAAAAAAAGAAACACAAATAGAAAAAAATGAAGAAACAGTGAAGCTCGTCCGTGGGCTGGCCCAAACTGGGCATCGGGACTGGGAGGACGGGGAGGAGACCGGAAGGGTGTTTCATTGGGAATGTGCGGGGTGGGAGACGAGGCGGATTTGCGCGGGGCTGGAGAAATTGCTGGTGGTGGCTGCAGTCAGGAGGAGGCGGAGGCGGAGGCAGTGGGGGTGGGGGCGGCCATGCGGAGAAGAGGAGAAGGGGCAGCAGGAGGCGGTGGACGGCATGGCCATGGCAGCGCTCCCTTTCCATCGTAGAACTACCACGCCGATGGCCGCCGTGAAGCATTCCTCACTCTCGCCGAGCTGGGAGATGGTCAACCTGCTGTCGTCGATGCCGTCCGTGGCCTCGGCCACGGCGACCACAGTCATGGCAGCCGCGACCACGATCAGGACTCCTGTATTTTTCTATTTTGGAGTATCCCACGTTTTGTGTAAACAGGCCCAAATTTTCATTTTCAGTGATGGCCGCTGACCCTCGTCTTGCTCCCCAGCGGCGGACGCAGATGCACAGGAACTGGTTCAGTTTCTATCACGCACACACAAAGCAGAGGAAAAAGAACAAAGGGGCTGTTTGGTTGCCGGCCGCACCTTGCCACGCCAAAGGTGCGGCGCGCCACAGCTCCCTAGGCTGTCGTTTGGTTGCCTCCTAAAGTTAGGCTCGCCACAGACGCGCAGTGTTTTTTACAGTTGATTTCTCGCCACACTCTGTGGCGCTCGTTTTCAACGCCAAACTTTGTGGCGCGCCGCAAGTGTGGCTAAACAAATGTGGCGCCACTAGTCTGCAACCAAGAGTACTAGTGCAGTTAGGTGAAAGAGAGAGACAGGCAGGTTTAGGCAACATTGAGCTTAGCAACGAATGCTATACTCTTATTTATACAAGGTTCTCTGGCACTGTTAGGAAACGACTTATGCCGCAACACATGCAAACAAACACTAAACCTAGATTAGCCAGCTTGAACACGCACACCTACAGTCAAACTTGCAGCTAGTTGCAAGATGATCTACCCACAATTACACAAGTGCATTCACATTGCAGTAACAATTGTTTGACTGTAATCAGGTTTAAGCTAACATTGACTATGTAAAATATTACCAAGTTAATACCAGAACCACTGCAGATTCTTAAAAGCATATGTGGTAGTAGTTTGCTTACCACATTCAGGCTAGATTACTGCATGTGTATGTACTGGGAGTAGCCTTGTCAGGATGGGCTCTAATTGGTGTGTCATGTGTATGCTTCACAGCTTCAATATAGACTTGATTACAGAAAGCCTAGCTTTTAATTTCTAAATCAAAATTATAGACATATGCTATGCTAAAAGACTTCTGTTCTGCATGCTTCTGTTTTGCACGCTATAACACAATCAGATTTCATTTAATCTTTTAAGCCTAGCTTCTTTTTGCTTACAACAGCTTCAGTATAGACTTGAGTAGATATTTTTTCCAGTCACTTTTTTATGCCTGCTTTAATTATTGCGTTTCTTCTGAAATTGACTCAAATTATGATATTACCTACAGAAGGGCACAGTGATGAATTCAATGCAAGATCCTGCTGATAGGAGACCGAGTACAATACAGCGATAACTTGGTAATAATATTTATGTTCACTTTAATTTATGCCATAGCACCAAAGGTAATTAATATTAGAGATTAACATGCAGTTAGGGATGTGTCAGGTAATGTGCATGCTTCAGAGGAAAGAGATGATGCACATTATTCCTTTTTGGGTTCTTAATTCTTAATCTCTTATCTGAATGGTGCGCATTGATAATGCTAAGTCCTTCAATTGCTTTTTGGGTTCAGTAAAGAAAGGATCTGTTATAGTAACAAGGATGGAAAGTATAACAGCTCACAAAAACTATCATGGACAACACAGATCTGGTAAAAAGTTTATGACAATTAAGCTATCGCTAACATTTGGTATAATGCAGAAAATCCTGTAATTCTTAAATCTTTGGAACTGTTAAACCTTATACAGGAACTCAAGAACAACCTGACACTTCATCTGTGTGCTATAAAATGTGTGCACTGGATGAATGGTAATCCCATGCTCGCCGCAACCATGCACAAATACAGAATGGTACTTTTTTTTGTATGTGTCCTCGTTTGTTACAATGTAATACCTTGAGGAGAGGTTAGAAGAAGAGTGTGCTGAAAGGGAAAGATTGCTGGAAGAGGAGCGAAGATCAAGACTGGAATTTGAGAAAAAAATGATGGCAAAGTTTGCAACAGACGCAAACGCAAACACATCAGGTGATTATAGTCATATGCTTGCAAACTTGTAGGATTTTTTTTGCTTGCTTGCATTGCTAAAAGTGCACTTCTATTTGTAGATGCATAAGAAAAGGTATGGCAAAGAAAATAGTAATCCAAACTTGCAAAATACTCTTTTACAGACAGCTAGTGCTACTGGGACTCTAGGTACAAGGCACAATGTAATTGCTCCAAATACGCTCATACAAGCTGCAACAATGCATTCTTGAATGTTTCGAGCAATGGTAAGTCAGAAGCTTGGTTTGTCTTCATGTTGACGTTTATTTCATACGGAAATGGCATTCATAATGTGCAATTGTCTACTTGTTTGCACTACTGTACGTAGGGAAGCTAGAAATAGAACAGTTTTCTCACCATTAGAAATTGTGAACTTGCGCCAGCATGTATTTGTTTCACAAAAGTTTAGATGTTTGATTAATTTAGGTAATTATTCTTGTGTTTGAGCTATAAATTCTTTTTGTGAAATTATCCAATTCTTTTTGCATAGCACCTAATTGGTGATGATGTAGTACAGCAGGCACAAGCATTTGCTTGCTAGCTGTTGTGGTCATAACAATTGGGTAGAAAGCTACCCATGCATGCATGTATATAGTAATTATACAATTGTCATGTCAGTGGTTATATCTTTTTGCTAATTAGTTGTTGTGTTGTTTCTTTCTTTTCCTGTCTAAGTATTTTCTATTTTCATTTAGCTTGAGCTAAATAAAATTTTGATTTCTTCATTTCAGGATCCAAAGATTTAACTGGAATTGACTCTAGACCATATTGTCAGTATGCATGCGCCAGCATGTCAGGACAATTTAGTCTTCGCCCTTAATTAGGATGGCGCATTCAGTATGTTGAATGCGTGCTAAATTATATTTCAGTTTCACTTGATGGATATTGGTATGCAAACATTGATATTTTATGAATCTACATCATATATGTATTATTTGAATCATATTATTTGAAACATTGATGGTACACTTTATACTGTTGCAATTACTTATCACCGTAAATAGACAGTCCATTGAGATAGCTACTTGTCGCCACCAATCCAGTTCTGTTGAAATAGTCCTTCCGCCATGAAACATTTGTATTGTCGCAACAACCTCTCACCACAAACATCTTGTCCGTTGTGACAACTATTTATCACCACTAAAATGAGCATGTTGCAATTGTAGTGTCACCACGTCCGAAGAGCCGTTGCAATACGTTACTACCACAAACGTAGGACTCGTGGTGAAAGGACTATGCCCACAAAAACCAGAGTTGTTGCCATATGATATAGCCACAATTGTCTATTACCACGGAAGAGCACTAGCCATGGAGAAAGAGTTGTTGGCATAGGTTATTGCCACAAATGTCGACACGATTCGCTACCTGTTGCATTAAGCTATCGCCACAAGCTAAAATGTGGCATCAAGTGCGAGCTGCCACAAGGGAAAATGTGGCAACTTGTCACATGGTTGTTGCAATAGCACGCTTTCTTGCCACATTTATTTTTGTGTGGCAATAACCTATTACCATGTGCCCTGTCGCAACGGCTGGCAATGAACACCATGTCGTGGCAATAGGTACCTATTGCGACAATTGGACACTTATTGCGACGAATCCTTTTGTTGCAATAGAGTCGGATCCTTGTAGTGAAGCTACATCAGTATTTCCCTAAAGAGGAAGGGATGATGCAGCACAGCGACGATAGGTATTTCCCTCAGATATGAAACCAAGGTTATCAAATCAGTAGGAGAACCAAGCAACACAACGTAAATAGCACCTGCACACAAATAACAACCACTCACAACCCGATGTGTTAAAGGGGTTGTCAATCCCTTTCGGGTAACGGTGCCAGAAATTGGTGCGTGGACGGGAGAAAGTTGTAATAGATTGAATAAATAGATCGCAAATAAAATAAAGTGCAACAAAGTATTTTTGTATTTTTGGTTTAATAGATCTGAAAATAAATGCAAGAGAAAAGTAGATCGCAAAGGCAAATATATGAGAAAGAAGACCCGGGGTCGTAGGTTTCACTAGTGACTTCTCTCGAGAAAAATAGCAAACGGTGGGTAAACAAATTACTGTTGGGAGATTGATAGAACTTCAAATACTCATGACGATATCCAGGCAATGATCATTATATAGGCATCACGTCGAAGATTAGTAGACCAACTCCTGCCTGCATCTAGTACTATTACTCCACACATCGACCGCTAAGCATGCATCTAGTGCATTAAGTTCATGGAGAAACGAAGTAATGCAATCAGAACGATGGCATGATGTAGACAAGATCTATCTATGTAGAGATAGACCCCATCGTTTTATCCTTAGTAGCAACGATACATACGTGTTGTTTCCCTTTCTGTCACTGGGATCAAGCACCATAAGATTGAACCCACCACAAACCACTTCTTCCCATTGCAAGATAAATAGATCAAGTTGGCCAAACAAAACCCAAATATCAGAGAAGCAATACGAGTCTATAAGCAATCATGTATAAAAGAGATCAACGAAACTCAAATACTTTCATGGATATAAAAGAATAGATCTGATCATAAACTCAAAGTTCATCGATCCCAACAAACACACCGCAAAAGAGTTACATCATATGGATCTCCAAGAGACCATTGTATTGAGAATCAAGAGAGAGATGAAACCATCTAGCTACTAACTACGGACCTGAAGGTCTACGAAGAACTACTCACGCATCATCGGAGAGGCACCAATGGAGGTGGTGAACCCCTTCCGAGATGGTGTCTAGATTGGATCTGGTGGTTCTGGACTCTACGGCGGTTGGATGAATATTTCGTCGACTCCCCTAGGATTTCTGAAATATTCGGGTATTTATAGAGCAAAGAGGCGGTCCGGGGGCACCCGAGGTGGGCACAACCCATCAGGGCGCGCCTGGGCCTCTTGGTGCGTCTTGGTGGGTTGTGCCCCCCTCGTGGCACCCCCAGGCGCAGCTAGGGCCTGTTGTGTTCCTTCTGGCCCATAAAATTTCTTCGTAAAGTTTTGGGGCATTTGGACTCCGTCTGATATTGGTTTTCTACAATGTAAAAAACATGGAAAAACAGCAACTGGCACTTGACACTATGTCAATAGGTTCGTACCAAAAAATGATATAAAATGACTATAAAATGATTATAAAACATCCAGAATTGATAATATAATAGCATGGAACAATAAAAAAAATTATAGATACGTTGAAGACGTATCATCAGCCCCTGTTTATTTTTTGATAATATTGTTGTGCCCAATCCAACATTATAATTAGAATCAGCCCAGCAAAATCGTGTATTTCGAGAAAGTGCAAATGGCCTGTAATTTTTTAGGAAAAAAATAAATTGGCCGCATTACCGCTACATTGTTTGTTCACCCAGCCCAGCAAATGGACTGTAATTCTAAAAAAAGATCAAATTGACTCTAAATTCTGAAAAAAAAATGGGTTGAATACGTGCCATATTTTTGGAGGATGAAATGTGGGCCAATAGGTCGAAGCCAACGCGAGTCGTTGTCAACTTAGTCAACAAATGATTCTGGCATCGTTAGCCATTGGATTTACATCCAACGACCGACATCCATCTTCAATCTCTCGTCTTCTTCTTCCAGCGCCGCCGGGACAATCTGCTCCCGCCTCCTGCTGCTAGCAACTCTGCTTAGCACGCTTTGCTGTGAAGCGCTACCCCACCGCCGGCCAGGCCATCCCTCCACCCCTCCACACCTTTTGTTCTTCTCCACCGACTGCCGAACCACACCGCACCAAAACCAGTTAACCCTCGTACACCTCTCCGTCCGCGACTCCACTCCCGCGTCTTCCCATCTCCGGCTCGTTGCTGTCTGGGGCCTCGCCGTCGTTCACCACCTTGGATGCGCTCGGCACGGAGTGGTCAACGTGGTCAACGAACGACATCCATCGGAAGTGGACTGTACGTGGAGAGACTGACAGGTGGTTCCACGACCGCACGCAAGGAAATGCCTCCTTATTACGCGCAAAATAATGATTCCTCCAGCTGACAGCTGGGACCCACCAGAAGTGCCTATGTATTTCGTGAAAAAAATGTTCCCTCCGCTGACAGGTCGGACCCACCAGCTATATCTTCGCACGCAAGGAAGTGCCTCCTTATTATGCACAAAAAATGAATACCCCCTGCTAGCTGGGACCCACCATAGTGGGAGGCTGACTTGTGGGCCTACTAAGTTGACGGGGACGGAGGGCTTTGTCAACTTAGTCAATATGAACGATTCTAGCTCCAGTGACCGTACGATGTCCATCCAACGGACGTAGTGCTTCTTCAACCTCTGGTCTTCTTGCTCCAGCCGCCCAAACCATCGCCGGTCGTGTCGCGTGGTCCAGCCCCCCATGGCCAGTTGTGATGTCACGGAGGCCTCACCGCCCCCTACTACTCCCACCGCTGGTCAGGCCATCCCTCTACTCACCCACACCCCCTGTTATTCTACGGTGACGGCAGCCTCACACCGCAACCGAACCAGTGAACCCTTGTACTCCTCTCCGCGTGGGTATCCACTGCCGCGTCTTTCCCAGCTCTGCGTCGTCCCCTTCCCAGGCCTCGCCGTCATCCACCACCTTGGTGCTCTCAGCGCGGCGTGGTCAATGTGGTCAATGAACGACTTCCATCGGAAGAGTACTATACGTGGAGAGGCTGACAGCTGGGTCCACACCGCAGCAAGGAAGTGCCTCCTTATTACGCGGAAAATAATGATTCCTCCACTTGACAGCAGGGACCCACCGGACGGGCCACCGTATTTCACGAAAAAAAACGATTCCCCCCTGACTGATGGGACCCACAAGCTACATCTTCGCATGCAAGGAAGTGCCTGACAGTCGGGACCCACATGGTCGAAGCGTACGTAGTGTTGTCATTTTGGTCGGGAACATGTACGTACATACTGGTCGATCGGTCTGTCTGCAAGCTGCAGCGATGAACCATGGCCGTGTAAGGAAGGGCACGTGTCGTAGTAGAGGCGCGCATATAGCATGTCACGCAGTCCCGTTAATATCGTGTACACGTACGTACAGCGGCCAGGGTGCAAGAAAGTAAATACGGCCACGTACGTACATACGGGCGGTGTCTCAAACGCCTACTCGCGCATACGTACGGCCAGGGCTCGTGTACATGGCTGGGTCGGAACGGAGAAACTGAGTCATCGTGTTCATGGAGAGGCAATGGAATGCGTCTTGTTCATCGGGAGGCAACGGAATACATCGTGTTCATCGGGAGTCAACTAGCTTGGACGAAATAGCCGATCGAAACGAGGCCTGGCGTACCGCAGAACGGAGGAAACGGCCTTGTGTTCGACCGTCCACGGTCGAAATGGGATCCTGTTCGTTTGGAAGGGTTTGGCGTACCACAAAATGGAGGAAAGAAAGTTTTCTTGGACCTCCTACGGTCGAAATGGGGTCCTGTTGATCAGGAGGGGTGTGGCGTACCGCAAAACGGACGAAATGGACTTGTGTTGGAGTGTTACGGTCGAAACAGGGGTCCTGTTCATCGGGAGGGGTGTGGCGTACTACAAAACGGGACTCCATGGGATACTGTTCATCTCCATCGTCGACCTCTTCCGGCCTCCACGGCTACAGTTCATCCACCGTCGACCTCCTCCAGCCTCCACCTGCGACTATTCATCCACGGGCTCCTGTTCATCCAGCCTCCACCGCTCCTCCACCGGCTACTCAACCAGCCCTCTTTCACCGGCTACTATTCGACCACCCCTCCACGGGCTACTGTTCAACCAGCCCTCCACGGGGTCCTGTTCATCCAGCCCTCCACGGGGTCCTGTTCATCCAGCCCTCCACGGGTCCTGTTCATCCAGCCCTCAACGGGGTCCTGTTCATCCACCCTCAACCGGCTCGATCGAGGTCCTGTTCATCCAGTGGAAACGGCCTCTACTACCACGGGGTCCTGTTCATCCAACCCCCCACTGGGAACTGTTCATCCAACTCCCTCCCTCCCCAACAACGCTCACTGTTCATCCAAATGCAGCATCGAACAGCTTCAGTTAGCAGCAGTAGCGAAGGAATCACTCGGGTTTAGTTAACAACAAGGGATCGATCAGGGTTCAATAACATAGCTAGTGCAATCGCTCGGGTTCAGTTAGAGCGCAACGCCTCGCACACACACCGCGTACGTGTACGAGAGAAACGCGCAAACCTCCGTGTATCGCTCGGCCCCAACCACCCACCGTAACCGGGAACTCCCCGATACTTTCCTCGTCCTCGCTTCTACCACGGTTTTATCTGTCATGCACGGCCCAAAGAATATCATGCAGCTGCGTCTCCGTCCCGCCCAGGACGAAAAACCCATTTTCTGTTATGATTTTTTTGTCAAAGAAGTAGGAGCCCACCACATCTATGATGATACCGGGTTTTGTCATAATTATCATCATAGAAGTGTCATAAGCATGACAAAAAAAATTCGTTCGGCCCAAAATGTCACGGATGTGTCTTTTTTTTGTAGTGCATGGTCAACCCGACTTCCATAACTCTCGCGGGCACCCCTTGGGTCGACCCTACTTCAACAAAGGACTGAGGTGAAGGTCAAGGTATTCGTGTGTCCATAACATCAAGGGAGAATATGAGGAATCACCCTCGATGGATTCCTACTCGATGTAACCATCAAGGTGATCTTGAAGGAATCACCCTCGAAGGGTTCACACTTGAGGTGTTGCACGACAAAGTCATCATCAAGAGTGGTGAATGAGGAATCACCCTCGGTAATCTATGACCGATTAGCTACACTACAGATATATCATCAGGAGTGAGATTCTAGGTATCACCCTCGGTACTCGATAGTAACTCTACATAGTCGTACAACAAAAGGGGGGTGCTGGTGATGTGTCCGTCTATGCACCTCGATCACATTGACCGGGTCATCCGTAAGCAAAGCATGGCAACACGGACAAGGGTGCAGGGCCACTAATGGATCACTAACCAACCTATACTAAGCATATAGGATAACAGGTAAAGTAACAACAACATGTTACAAAAGCAGGCTATGCATTAGAATAGAAGCCATCGAACAACAATAGTAAAATCTAATGCAAGCATGAGAGAGAAAAGTGGGCAATATAGAAATGATCAAGGGGGTTTTGCTCGCTTGGAAGCTCTGATGAAAGGGATTGGACGTCAGGAGCGTAGTCGTTCTCGGGAGCATCGCCGGTCTCAGGGTCTACCGAAGAGAAGAGGGGGAAGAAGTAGTAAATATAAGAGAGAATTCCTTATTTAACACTCTCTTAAAATTGTGTTCCTTATTTGACACTGAAGAAAATTTTCTTCCCTATATGATCTCTAGTCTTAATTTTTTCCCTATATGACACTCCAGTGCATTTTGTTCACGTGAAAAGACCATTTTACCCATATGTATAATGTGACCACAAATATGCTTTTGAAAAGTCTGTTGAATTAGGCCGGCCGGTAAAAAATCAGGTCAAGTCTACTACATTTAGGATTTTCCTCTGGATAAGTGGCGGGGTGGGCGGACAGAGTCAGTCGGCTGGACAGCAACCGCAACACGGCCGGAGCCGGCTATGCTACCTCCCTCCCGGCCATCTACTCCAGAAGACAGCCGAGCTCGCGTCGATCTCCTGGCTGATGCGTGATGCTTGAGGCGTGCTATGGATGGATGATGGATGGATCTCTTGGTGGCTCCCCGTGGGTGCGCCGTGCGTTGCCTCCTTTTGTGCGTGCGTTGTGCCTCGGTATTTATAGGCAGCTGGAGAAGGTCCGGCGCTGGCCATTGCCGTTCCGATTTTTATGGTGCGATATGGATGTAACGTTGTTTAAGATAAACGCATCCCTACCTCAACCCCTTGAAGGTTGTTTAAATCTTTGACCCTGTGCGACAGCGGAATCCATCGATACAAATTGAAGCAAACGAAATTCAAAAAAAAATTGAAGCAAACAGAGCCTTTGTCTCTCGCTCTTTGGAAATCTCCAGCCGGTACAAGAAATCATGACCGAGGCCTTCGATGGTTCATGTGCTAATTGACCGGTCTGGCTAGTTGTCTATACATATTTGTGTACATATACGCGGCCAGCTTGCCTACCGGAGCGTAGATATTTAAATACGTACGCGTACCCTGACGATCAAGCGAATACATGTATTCTAGCTTCGTATGACCCGGTTCATATACATACGCATGTTGGCTGCACCGAACCGGGCGTACGTTCGTGCTAGCGTGCTAGCACGCAACTTCCTTCCATACAGCTATAGGTCCTGCATGGGCCATGCAAATACGTGCAGATGCACTAATGGCATGCACGTAGGTGGTCGCCGAAGCACACACAAAAGTGCTTAAAAAATTCATTCATTTTTAAGAATGCATTTTAGTGTTAAAGCACACGTACAAAAGTACGTCAAACAGTCGCACTCACAAACCATACCGCATGAAACTAGACCCACAGTTGAATACGTTCTAAATACATTGGATGCATGCGCTCAGGTATATAGAATACACACGCATCCCAAAAAAGACCAACGGAGGAGATAACATGTTCAGCTGTGCTCACTCTCATAAACGAATTTTCCCTAATTAGGCTCAATGCTACATATTTCTGGTCACATTATGTACAGGGGCAAAAAGGTCTTTTCACGTGTACAAAATGAACTAGAGTGTCATATAGGGAAAGAAATTAAGATTATAGGTCATATAGGGAAGAAATTTTTTTCAGTGTCAAATAAGGAACATAATTTTAAGGGAGTGTCAAATAAGGAATTCTCTCTAAATATAAAGCAAACAAATGCATCACAATGCATGACATGGCAATATGCTATGCTAGGATGACCTAATGCAGTGCTACGCGTTACAGGCGGAGTGGGAAAATATCTGTGAATATTTTCCCGGCTTTAGGCAGTTATCAGACAAACGATCCGAAGGACAAGGTTCCATGTTTGCAGTGTTAGAGGCATGTGACAGGTACGTGAAGGGCATAAACAGATTCTTCTCATTTATATATATATATATATATTTTTTTTTTCATCCAAGTTACGATTTATTTTATATTATTTTTACAAAGTTTTAATGAGTTTCTGAATTACTGGATTTATTTCAAATCAAAAATATAATAAATATATTGCTATGGGTACACATAGAGTGTACCAGAGAGGTGCGTGTGTGGGTGACAAGTGGGGCCATTGAGCTGAGTCAGCAGTCAAAAGTTTGACTGTTCACTGGTCAATGGGACTAGTGGGACCCATATGTCATAGGGACAGAGCTAATAAATTGTTTTAGTTAACTTAATTGACTGGTGGGGGTCCACTGTCAGTGTCTAGGGGTTAGATTGGCAGAAAAATTGATTAGGCCTAATCTTAATTAGCCATTGTTCTAATTTCTTCTATTAATGAAAAGACAATGATAATGATAATGAAAAAAAATGATAATGTATTTTTTTTCTCCCGTGGAGACAACGGAGTAAATTCTGTCTATGACACAGATTACAAACAAAGCAACATGTGGAGTGATTGGCGTCAGGGAGAGAAAAAAAAATAGCCACACGTCCCCTGCCGCCGTGATCCCCCGTCTTTGACTTGTAGTTGCAGGTTGCAATCGCAGCTGCTTCCGAAACTCTTGCCTCGACACAAAGAAAGGTAGCTGCATCTGGTTTCGCCGCTTTGCTGCTGTTCGTCTGGGCGCTACCTACTCGTCGTCTCCGATGCCTCTCCTCCTGCTTCAAGGTACCAAGATGTCTCCAGTAACCGTATTCTTCAGTATCAGTATCGCACCTGATTGCCTTGCCTCCCTTCCCTTGCTGGTGTCGGATGTGTTCCCAGCTCCGCAAGTCCCAGAAGAGAGGTTTATTTCGGTGATTTCTATCTATTTACAGTAGCGGCAGGAACAGGGGATAGAATCAATACTGCAATTTGATGCATGGAGGTCCTTGTTCTCTTATGCTGCATGGCCTGCCGGCCGCCGCTGCCCCCCTCTTGCAATTAGTTGTCTCAGCTGAGCAAATCCCTAGCTTAATCCGTGATGAATCTCACCGCTGGAACTCGATACCCCCTAATGATTTCGCGCGATTTTCCCATCACACATAGGATTCACAATCCCCGTTTCTTTGTATTCGAAATTCATCCTAAGTTTAACATTTCCCCAGTAACTTCACAAAGCCAGCCTTATCATTGCCCCAGTAGCAAGCAAATCCTTTCTGAATGTTTCTCTGAATAACCCAGCCTTATACAGTATTTCTTTCTTTTTTTGCAGTCCTGCCATTTGTGGGCGTCGTCACACCACTGAACCGTGAGCTCCCACCGACGTGGATGTGATGTCCATCGCGTGCTGCTTGCCAGTGGTGGAGTGCGTGTACTGCCTGGCATGCACGCGCTGGGTGTGGCAGCGCTGCCTCCACACCACCGGCTACGACAGCGAGACCTGGGGCCTCGCCTCGCCGGGGGAGTTCGAGCCCGTGCCGCGGCTATGCCGCTTCATCCTAGCCGTCTACGAGGACGACCTCGAGACCCCGCAGTGGGCGCCTCCGGGCGGCTACGGCATCGAGCCCCGGTGGGTGGTGCGGCGGAGGACGCCCGAGCACACCCACGGGCGCGCCCCGACCTACCTGCTGTACGTCGACCACCGGCACGCGGACGTCGTGCTCGCCGTGCGCGGCATGGACATGGCCAAGGAGAGCGACTACGCCGTGCTGCTGGACAACAGGATCGGCCAGGCGGGCTTCGACGGCGGCTACGTGCACAACGGCCTGCTCAAGGCCGCCGAGTGGGTGCTCGACGCCGAGTGCGACGCGCTGCGGGACCTCCTGGCCACCAACCCCGGCTACACGCTCACGTTCGCCGGGCACTCCCTCGGCTCCGGCGTCGCGGCCATGCTGGCTCTGCTGGCGGTGCGCGACCGGGACCGGCTGGGCGGCGTGGAGAGGAGGAGGGTACGGTGCTTCGCCATGGCGCCTCCCAGGTGCATGTCGCTCAATCTGGCTGTCCGTTATGCCGACGTCATTAACTCGGTTATTCTTCAGGTGAGAGTGAGACTCCATGCCAGTTTAGGATAAACAACCCAGCTGAATTCTGTTTGTATCGTCTGATTCATGTTTGATAAATTACAGGATGATTTTCTGCCTCGCACCGACATTCCTCTGGAAGACATTATCAAGTCACTTTTCTGGTAAAGAAACCATCATCAACGGGGTTCATTCTGTCACTAGCCTGTAATATCTTTTCAGGGTGCCTGATGCAATCCCCTTTCCTTTGTACTACAGTTTGCCATGCCTTCTGTGTGGGAACTGCCTGATAGCTACATGCATACCTGAAAGTGTCATGTTGAGAGATCCAAGGCGTCTCTACGCACCCGGCCGGCTTTACCACATTGTAGAAAGGAAGCCTTTCAGGTAGTATGATTTTACCGGAAATGTTTTTACTGAAGTTTTCCTACAAATATAAGGTACTACTGTTCAATTCATTAGCTCGTACAACTAACATTCTACTCTAGTATGTGAACCAGAGAAATGCTGTAGAGATCCTTGGTGATTTTGGTTTTAGTTTTTCTTGCTTGGATTTATGACATTGGTTGAGACTTATAATTTGTTGAAATAACTGCTGCAGATGTGGAAGATATCCGCCTGCCGTTAGAACAGCAGTGCCAGTGGATGGCAGATTCGAGCACATAGTTCTTTCTTGCAACGCAATTTCTGACCATGCCATTATCTGGATAGAAAGGGAAGCCCAAAGAGCAGTGGATGTAAGCCTACGCCTGTCCTCCTCTTATTGAGTTAGTGTCATAAAAGTGCCATTCACATAGTGTACTCCGTCACTAACCAATCATCAACGCTGAAGTTTCAAAACTTAAATTTGCACTGATTTTCCGTGGCACCTTCTTTCAGCATCATCCCTTCTCCATCACTAGCCAGATATTTTTCTCCAGGTCTTTATCTGTACAGTTGCTGTGATGCACAAATTGCCTACAAAATAGTCTCTTCCTGACATTTCAGTTGATGCTGGAGAATGAGAGGACCATGAAAGCGCCGGAAAATCAAAGGATGGATGGCGAAACCGCGGCAACAAGGGATCACATTGAGGAGCAGCAGGCGGCCCTGAGGCATGCTGTCACGCTAGGGATCGCAGATGTTAACCTGCCGTCAACATACGGAACATTCGACGAAAATGCAACTCCGGAGGAGCGCCAGGCATCGCCGGTGCTGCTTGACAGTGGCAGGCGCAGAATGGTTTGGAATGAGTGGATCGCGAGGATATTTGAGAAGGATGAATCCGGGCAAATGGTTCCACGGAGATAGATGATGGTGCATGTCAGTGGACGGAATTATGCGTCAGAAGTAGAAAAATTCAGACATTCAATTCTTGGTATGCAGTGCATGCTGTCACGTGTTCGAGCATGTTTTTTTTTTTTGAAACGGAGGCAAAAGCTTTGCCTCATCCATTAAATAAGAGAGAATAGAGTTTGTTACAAGTCACTCAATACACGGCATGACATCACTCTCGCGAAATAATAGACCCTAATTTTTTGGCACCGGCGATGACCCAAAGGTTGGACTCGGTCTGTATGGAGGCAAGCAAAATAGTTGGAGGAGCGCTCTTGTGCTTGAAGACCCTTGCGTTTCGTCGTTTCAGACAGTCCACGAAACAAGCATGATGAGGGACGCCTTAGCTTGGCGGTTTGGAGTGGCGTTGTCGCAGGTACTTGCCCACCAAGCCTCAACTGAGTCGAACAGGGGCCAACCGTTGGTGTGAAGACCAAGAATATGGTATTTGTCAATGATCAAAGACCAAAGCATTCGTGTGTAGCGGCATTTGTAGAAGAGGTGAGGCCCACATTCCTGCACTCTCATGCAGAGTGGGCAGAGACCACAGTTGGGCCACCCACGTTTTGCCAAACGATCAGCAGTCCAAATTCTGTCTTGTAGCGCCAACCAAGCGAAGAACTTGACTTTTGAGGGGGCCCAAGCCTTCCAAACCATTTTGTCCAAGGGTGTAAGAACCATCCCTAAGAATTGAGCCTCGTATGCGGATGCCGCCGAGTAGATTCCACTAGCCGTATGCTTCCAGACAATGTCATCCTCGGTGAGATCATCAAGTTGGACCTCATGCAAAAGCGCCCAAAGAGTGAAGAACTGTGTGATGAGCTCCGCGGAGATGATGGTGGGCGGTTTGATCTTGAGGATCCATGCATTGAGTGAGAGGGCCTCCCGAACCTTCCAATTCTTTCTCTTTGACGCTTTGTAAATGAGCGGGGCAATGTCTTTTGGCTTGCGCCCAAGAAGCCACGGTGAGTCCCAAAAAGGGGTCTTCGCACCATTGCCAATGGTGATAGTAGTGGAAGCGTAGAAAAAGCTTAGGTCCTCCTCGTCGCACGGGTTTCCCATCCCCACCCACATCTTGGTGGGCTCCTTCCATTCATACCACGGCCATCGCAACCGGAGGGCACGTGTAAACTTGTTGGTGCTGAGAACCCCAAGTCCCCCATATTGAAGTGGCTGGCAAACAATATCCCAATTGACCTTGCACTTTGCTCCCGTTGTCTTGTCCGAACCGGACCAAAGGAAAGCTCTCTCAAGTTTGTTGACTTTGAGCAAGATGGTTGGCGGAATAACTAGCGGTGTGACGGGGTAGACCACTTGGGAGGTGATCACGGACTTGACAAGAGTTGGAAACCTTGAAATGGTGTTGAAAGAAATAGCAGTCGTTGATGTAGGCCAAAATATACATAGGTGAGATGTATTGATGAGTAAATCTAGATTGTACATTGGATCTTCAAAGAGCAGAATTTTTTTAGGAGAATTTTTTTTCCGAGTAACTGGAAGGAGCACTGCTTTTTTTTTAGTCAGAATCCTCTCCCGGAGAGTGAGAGCGCGTGGGTGGGCCGGCGGCTCGGTCGGCTGGCTGGCTGGGACTTTTTTCTCCCTTCTCCCTTGTCTTTGAAAATTCAAATGTGTTAGAATACAACGTGTATTAAGATTATGACTCTTATTCGGTTTATAATAAGGCCAGGTCAGGTGCGGCTTAGCTTTTATATATACTTCTTATACCGGCACAATATTGTATCAACAATTATTCAATACAATTCTATATGGTATCAGACTTTCGATACTAGGGTATGGCTAACCCGTCAGCCTCGCCACCGCTGCCGCCGCTCGGCTACTTCGAGCGGCGCGCCGCCAAGGTCGCCGCGGCCACGGCCTCCTCCGCCTCTACCTCTACTTTAGCTCTACCTCCACCAATACCCACTTCCACCTTCTTCACCGACATCATCTCCGATATTAGCCCCTACATCCCCGTAATCCTAGACCTCGCTGCTCACAACTACTACCATTGGCGTCACCTTTTCGGCGTCCACCTTGGGCGATGCAATCTCCGCTCTCACGTTGCCGACGACTCTCTTCCTCAACTTCATGATCCGCAATGGGTCAAGGATGATCTCTCCATTATTCAATGGATCTACATGCGAGTTTCCACACAGATATTCAATCTTTTCCACTGTGACAGTTCCTCCGCCGCCGATCTATGGGCGGCCCTTCGTCAGCTCTTCCGGGACAACATCGACACTCGCGCCAACAATCTCCACACCGAGCTTCAGAATACGGTGCAAGGTGATTCACCAGTCGGCGTCTACTGCCAACGCCTCAAGGCGATCACGGATGAACTCCGCGAACTTGGTGATCCGATCGACGATCGCCAGCTTATCAACGCCCTCCTCGTCGGCCTCAGCGAGCGGTTCGAGAAGCAGGCCTCCTTCATCCCTATGATGCGTCTGCGTCCCTCCTTCGCCGAGGTTCGCTCGATGCCCCAATGCGGTTGCTGATACGGTTTGGTTGCGCCAGTTGCTGTCGGAGCTGCACCGTCCTATTGAGCAAGCAATCATTTTTACTGTGATAATATTTCAGCTGTCTACATGTCAGGGAATCTGGTTCAACACCGTCGCACCAATCATATTGAGATCGACATTCATTTTGTTCGAGGGAAGGTGGCTCTCGGCCAAGTTCGCGTTCTCCATGTGCCTACTGCTCAGTTTGCTGATATCTTACTAAAGTCCTGACGACTACTCCGTTTCAAGACATTCGTTTCAGTCTCAACGTCGTCTAGCCTATCGTTGACACGGGGGATGTTAGAATACAACTTGTATTAGGATTATGACTCCTACTCGGTTTGTAATAAGGCTAAGGCCATGTGCGGCTTAGCTCTTATATATACTTCTTGTACCGGCACAATATTGCATCAACAATTATTCAATATAATTCTACAAAATGCATTTTGAATTTGATTTTTCTTCCAACAGTAAACTTGTTCTAAATTCTGATTGGAATATTTCTGAATAGGTGCATATCTTGTCTAGAGTTTTGACAATCTTTTTATGCCCTTGTCCTAATGGGCTTTTCGATAATTCATACTCCCTCCGTCCCAAAATAAGTGTCTCAATGTTAGTACAACTTTGTACTAAGGTTAATACAAAGTTGAGACAATTATTTTAGGACGGAGGGAGTATTTGAATATTTTGCTTTTATTATTTTTATTTTTAACCCTGGATTTACTTGTAGTTTAAATTGACCAAACTTAAACCACTTACAAACCTTTGACCACTCAAGGGAAATAAGGCAAATATAAATCCTTTCTTTACTGCCCTTATGAAACTTGGATAGAACTTTTATTCAAAGGAAATAGTCACGGCCTTTAATTAAACTCGAATTTGACTTAGGGTTTAAGAATTGATCATGTTTGATCTCTAAATTCCAAATATGCAATGAAATCATGGATGCAATGCTTCTATAAATGTGCCGTGTAATACTAGTAGATGTATCTATGGTGTCTATGTCCATATCAAAATGCACATCCTAAATTTAGGTTTGGGATGTGACAGTAGCCGGGCCGGCCCAGCACGACATGACATGCACATCCCAGTGCAACAATGCACATCCTAAATAAAAAGGCCGGCCCAGCGCGACACGGCTGCAATCTGGCTTGTGTTATGTTTCTGTCAAAAAAGACAAAAAAATACATAAAAATCTAAAAAAGGGGGAAATAAAAAAAATCGTGTTGTGGCAGCATTGAGGCCTGGATTTGGGGATTGGCCGCATTCCATGGCAGGCCAAAGGTAAGCTCGATCATTTTATTTCCCTGTCGACCCAGCATTGAGGTCTGGCTTATCGGCTGTGTTCTATGGCAGGCCAAAGGTCAGCTCGATCTTTTCATTTATGTGCCGTGCCTGATAAAAATCAGACACGGCCTTTTTATTTTTAAATTATTTAAATTGCTTACCACATGTATCACGTGGTAAATCAGACACGACCCTTATGGCCAGGTTTGCTGTAGACTCCCTTGATGTACTTTAACGGACGATTGCTCCCTACGCGAAAACAGCCGATGCGATGGGTGGGTGGCCATGTCGACCGAACCCCACCATACCATTACCACGGGCAGCGCCGGCAGCCCACCAGCACGCGCCCGCACGCCCCTGCCGTCCCGGTATGCCCTGGCCCAAATGGCTCACCACCAGAAAGAACCAACCGAGGCGTTGGGTGGATCACAATCCATGTATGGTCGGTGCGGTGCGTTGCCACTCTCGCTCGTTCATCCTCGGCACACGCGGCGGTCGCCGGCATTTTTCAAGGAAACATTTGATTTGGACCTCGACCACCCAGCCGACTCCGATTCAACCAGAGCTGTACCTGCAATCATGCCCTGCGGAACACACACCGTCCACCTTTTAGACTCTACTAGTGGACTATGGATGGGAGAATATGGGATCGTAAACTGTGCGTTTGCTTCCAGCAACGTCCAGCCTACCCACATGAAGGCGGACGCTGACCCTGGACCGGACCCAACCCCGCCCCGAGGGAGCCCGGCCAGAGTCCGTCCCGCGCAGCACGCCCGGCTGGACCCGACCCAACCCAACCCGCCGCCGCACCGAGCAACCGAGCCACAATAATTGGTTGCCGCCAAGCAAGCGCCACTAGCCACGGCAGTTTCTGTCACCGCTTCCGAGTCTGCGCTAGTGCGGTCGGGTCTACCTTCCTCCGATCGGGTGGCTCTGGACTGTGGTCGCCAAGCCAGCCATGGCCGCCTTCCCCTCCGTGTCCGCGGCGAGGACGAGGCCGAGACCCATCCTCCTCCTGGTCCTGGCCGCGTCGGTGGTGCTCGCGCGCGGCGCCCGCGCGCAGCTCTCCGCGGGGTTCTACTCGGCGAGCTGCCCCACCGTGCACGGCGCCGTGCGCCAGGTCATGTCGCAGGCCGTCCTGAACGACACCCGCACCGGCGCCGCCATCCTCCGCCTCTTCTTCCACGACTGCTTCGTCAACGTACGCGTCTCCAGCACGTTCGTGTCCGTGTGAATCAGATCCCTCTGACTGAATTGGTTTGCATGATGGCTCTTCCAGGGCTGCGACGCCTCGCTGCTGCTCGACGACACGGCCACCACGCCCGGCGAGAAGAGCTCCGGCCCCAACGCCGGCGGCTCCACCTTCGGCTTCGACGTCATCGACAACATCAAGACGCAGGTCGAGGCCGCCTGCCCCGGGATCGTCTCCTGCGCCGACATCCTCGCCCTCGCCGCGCGCGACAGCGTCAACCTGGTCAGCCCCTCTCTCTCCACCCCACGCTCGCGCCATAGCAATTCTTCCCCAACGTGCCGGCCATGAATGAAACACTCGTCGTGCGTGCGTGCGTGCATTCAGCTGGGCGGGCCGAGCTGGGCGGTGCCCCTGGGGCGGCGCGACGCGACGGCCCCGGACCCGGACGGGGCGAGGACGCTGCCGGGCCCGGACCTGGACCTCGCCGCGCTCGTCTCCGCCTTCGCCGCCAAGGGGCTCACGTCGCGCGACCTGGCCGCGCTCTCGGGCGCGCACACGGTCGGCATGGCGCGCTGCGTGCAGTTCCGCACCCACGTCTACTGCGACGCCAACGTGAGCCCGGCCTTCGCGTCGCAGCAGCGGCAGCTCTGCCCGGCCTCCGGCGGCGACGCCAGCCTCGCGCCGCTCGACCCGCTCACCCCCAACGAGTTCGACAACGGATACTACCGGAACCTCATGTCCGGCGCCGGGCTGCTGCGCTCCGACCAGGAGCTCTTCAACAACGGGGCTGTGGACTCCCTGGTGCGCCTCTACAGCGCCAACCCCGCCGCCTTCTCGGCCGACTTCGCCGCCTCCATGATCAACCTCGGCAACGTCAGCCCGCTCACGGGGGCCAGCGGGGAGATCAGGCTGGATTGCAGGAAAGTCAATACTTGATTTACATACATACATACACTAGTAGTATACATATTGGAAGGAGTAACATGTTTTACTAATTCGTTGATGAAATCGACGAAGCATGACACTGCATCGGAATAGAAATGCGTCAAGCAATTAGTGAGTTGATTGATTCATTGATTGATTTTCTTTCTTTCATGATGATGATGAAGTTGTAGAGCTTTACTATTTTAGGAAGATATCTGACGTAACCATTATCTATATGATCCAAACTACTCTATATATATATGAAATGCACATTGCAGATTTGGTGCTGTAGTGCTACTTTAGTAGCGATCAGTAGCGTGGAAAACTTGAATCTAACAGCAGATCCATAGCCATTTCAAATGTCCAATCAGTGTGGGTGACATTATTTACTCGGACGCTTGTTCGATGGCAGGGTTGGGCCAGCTCAACCGACTACGAAATAATTGTGCGTTCATACTTCATAGTACTCGACAAAAGCGTCGTTACATATAAATAGCTGGAAAATTGCTGAGCGCGCATGTGCCTCTCTGATCAGTTGGTGGCGATCCCGTCAAGGAATATTGCGCTGTGTTCCTAGCGCTAAAAAATGGTTGATGGGCGGATAGGGCAGCGGGGGAGGGACGAAAAGGCATGTCGAGACCCTCGATCGAGAAGTGGTTCGTGGAATGGCCCTGAACCGTCTCGAAAGGGACTTTTCACCCGACCAATGCGGCCGGATTGTCTCTAGTTCTAGCCGTGCTAGGAGCAACGCTGCTGATCCATCGATCCAAAAATATCTCCTCCCCCAAGAGAGGGGAAAGGGAAGACCTATGTGAAGACTTGGTGTTGATCATGCACATAACGGTGAAGATAAGGAGGTGTTGTAGCGCATTACTAGTATTTGTGTTCTTGTGGACACCATTTTGCTCATTAGTTGGTCCAGTTTGCCACTTGTTAAAGTTTGGAATGGGAGGTCACTCAGCACTCAGGATATTTTCCTTACTACGGTCACAGGGGGGGTCTCCCCCCTGCGTGCATTCCTTAAAGGTCACAAAGCTCAAGTCTCTACTAGTCTCTACTAATATTAAAGGAGAGTCGGTACCCGAAAAAAACCGAGTTGGTAGGTTAGCGTCATCTTCTTTTCGGGTTTTTCTTCCCATGTCCGCATCCTCGTTTGGTTTTCCGTAGACTTTTTATTAGTAATCTCAAATGATGTCGCATAGAAAAAAAAACTAGTGTATATAGAGTACGTTGAAATAATCTTTGAACGAAATCGATACTTTTCTTTCCTTTTCCTATCATTCCCTTGAAACACTAACAACATTCATTAATTTATGAAACGTCCATAGGGGAAAAAGCACTACGATGTCTCTATTGTGACACTCGTAATTGGTATGAAATCGCCAAAAAATGTTTTCACGTTGCACTGCATGGGTAATTAGTTAGCTTACATAGAGTTGAAGGAGTGGGAAGGTGAGCATTAGCTAGCTTACATAGAGTTGAAGAAGTGGGAAGGTGAGGTCGGGGGCGGAGCCAAGGTTTGAGCATGGAGGGCCGAGCCTAGTTGATAAGATTTTTTTCCCAGCGTAGACTATCATGATATTATAACAAACATTGTTTTATATAAAAATATACTTGTTGTGTCAATTTGAATTGGATATATGGAAAATAAATATGTCGGTAATGTTGTGAGAATAAAACTTAGCTGTTAATTATCATGCAATGTCGAAGCAAGTTGCATTCCATTTTGCTTTGAATTAATCTCGACGGTGTTTACTGGCGCTTTTCTCTTCATAACTGCAAGATTTTCATTTATATATAATAGTGTTACTATTCATCACCCAGGGGGTAGAATAAGTTATTTTTCACCCAAGATAATTTTACGATCATTTCATAATTAAATTACGTTTATATTTGAAATAGTTACATTCCTATTGATTCACTACGTAAAATTTGGCATAAGAAAATAAAAATATAGGTCATAAAATAAGAAAATTTGCAATTTATGTGTATTTATACAACACAAAAAAACACATAGTTCAGATTTTTTTTATTACCAATAAAATAATATACAACGTTTATTTGGAAAAAATGTTATCGTGATTTCAAAATAGTGTTCAAAACATGTATTTAAAAAAAGTACATGTTCAAAACACATATTAAAAAAAAGGTACATGTTCAAAACATGTATTTTTAAAAAGTACATTATATATTAGAAAAATGCCAATATGCATCATAAAAATGTTTCACATGTGCCCTAAAACTGTATATTGTGTACCGAGAAAAAAGTAGACATGCCTTGGAAAAATATAACTGGTTAAAAGTTACAAAGAAAAAAACAAAGAAAACTAATGTACAACAAAAAAATAAAGAAAACCAAAAAAATGAGAAAACAAAGAAAACCAATGGGAAATGAAAAAAAACCATAGAAAACCGATGAAAAAACAAATAAAACCAAAGAGAAACAAAAAGATAAAACCCATAGAAAACCTGACCTGAACGAACCTGCAGCTCGTAGCGAACAATTTGCGCTATTGGGTCGGCCCTCTAGATGTCACACTAGACCATGAAGGCGCGCGTTGCCGCGCCCGTTTATCCTCTAGAAAAATATAAACATTTGATAAAATTTTAATGATTTAAATTACAATGTTTCATTATAGGTGCTGAAGCATAACTCTCGACCATTGATTAGAACTGATCAACTAATCACGAATCCTCTGCTCATGTTTGTCTTATATTACAATCATCGGAATGGTCAAGAAATAGACATAACAAAAAATGTAGTGCAACATTTTATCTTCACCTTGTTTACTCTGGCACATAATTGAACTTTCTGAGAGTTCTTCGGTGGAATATCTCAATAGAATTAGTTATCTTAGATAAAATGGGCATGCTGGAGCCAGGCACAAATGATATTCAAAATCAGGATCCTTACCAACATTCCAAGCTTCGAATACAAATTTTGACTTAAAAAATAATTTAATGAATTGTATATAACCTTCCCGCAAAAAAAAAAAAGAATTGTATATAACCATGAACAAGTCTAGAAAGAAAGATATGTCCTGTATAACATCTCTGTAGCAAGTGCCACCACAAATTAGTTTTCAGGATGCTTTTAAATGCTAGTTTCCTGAACTTCCTTGTGCGCATCTTCTGCAGTTGATATGCATGTACGTAAAATATATGCTATGCTAAGTAGGTATGATTAGGATAACCTAAGGTAAGTAACTGATTTGCATGCTTACAAATTGCTTGGGTAACATGCAACAACGCCTACAAAGATTCGTGCTGCTGAAACTGCCTTGCTTTGCCAGTGTCCTCAGAGATTCAAGTATAATCTATCTTTACATACATCTATCAGAAGAGAAAGATGAAGGTATAGCTCAAAAGAAAGCCCTATCTCCTTAACATGAACCACATTGCTACATCAATTGTTTGGTTACAAATACTTTAGGCGTCATTACTGTAATTTTCACTTATTGACAGAAAATGTCCCCCATGCGTAATAAGCTGTGAACTGAAAATATCAGGTCACAACTTCCTATAATTCAATGAGTACAAATTTGTTTACTTAATATCTGGGGAAACCTGTAACAAACAACTGGACATAAGCAGAGTGGGAGTGGAGAAATAAAATCACCAAAGGAAAGAGCTCACCTGGCCTTGGGATTGTTTGCGCCGTGTTGATCAATGAGCAGCAGCGCTCCTCTTACCCCTGAGAGGTTGCTGTCCTCTTTCTCCTAGAGCTGCTGGCGGCAAGGTGACACTCAAGATGATGGCATAAAGGCACCCACATACACGCGTGGCCTTAATCCTTCAGTTGCTCATTTGTCACTGGTGGCGCGTGCTCTGGCCTGCAGCCACCATGGAAGAACTCTGCTGGCCACGACATGGGAAAAAAGAAACCCGTCGTGGGGGCCTGCGGAGGAAGAGTAGAAGGCGCGTGGCAGACAAGAAGTAGAAGCTCGTTGCCTAGACAGAAGACGGCGGCGCGCCGAGGAGGAGGGGACACCTCGAGGACAGGTTTGAGACGTGGCCTGTTAGAGGGACCTCGTGGGCTTTCTACCAAATGGCCCTATTAGGGATAATTAGTGTAACTCGTTCCCTGGAGCAGCAGCCCAGAAAACGGTGCTTTCAGTAGTCCGCGTTCACGACTGAGACGAACAAATCTCGTGCGTAGATGAGAGTGATCGGACGGCTTAGAGCGTCAAAACGCTGTGGGGGCTCGTAGCTAGTTGAGTTATATTGTTTAGTAATGTAGGCGATTCATTTAGAGAGCAAGTAGTTAACAAGCGCTTTTTTGAAAGTCTCACAGCGATCAGCGTCGCTTGGCGCGCTCTCAGCCGTCCCGTCATCTGTCGTGCTCTGGACGCTCCTTTTTGGATTTTATTTCTTTATTTTTTCGCACGCGTTTTTGGCTTTTTAAACGGTTTTTCCCGAATTTTTTCGACGTTTCGGTTTTTCACCGGTCTTCCTTAACTTTTGGACACAAAAAATTTGCGCGAAAAAACACGTTTTTTTCCTTCCGCGAGAGGCACGTTTTGCTTCCGCGAGAGGCACGGTTTTGCTTTCGCGAGAGTCACAACCGTGCCTCTCGAAAACAAAAAAAAAACACATTTTCTATTTTTTCCTTTCCGCGAGAGGCACGGTTGTGCTTTCGCGAGAGGTACGGCTGTGCCTCCTCGAAAACGAAAAAAAACACATTTTCTGTTTTTTTGGTAAGAGGCACGGTTTTTTTTCGTGAGAGGTTGGGTGTGCTTTCGCGAGAGGCACGGACGTGCCTCTTTCGGAAAAGGAAAAACCAGTGCTCCCGGTTTGGTTTCTTCGTCTGGTTTAGTTTATTCTTTCGTGAAAAAAAGTTTGTCAAAACCTATCAATAAGTGATCTAGTTTTGAAAATCTCGACGCGAGGAATCTAAAGGTAAAAATGGTTCAAGATTTCGACACACGGTTTAAAAGATAAAACATTTTAAATAAACAAAACTACGAAAAAAAGAAAACTTTGCGACAAATGGCGTATAAGGTGGGTGTAATCTTTGCAATAAGTACTCTTAACTAGTGATTTCGATTCACTTCAGGAATGTGTAAGAGCGAGATTTTAGGCTGTTTTCGATTGTCTCGTGGTAGTGGGTTGTAATTTTTCATCGCTCATGGGCCGCATAGGCAAGTTGTTCTTTTTTTTATCCTTTTTTCAAGCACTCCGCTTTTCTGCGAATCAAGAGCTTAGAGCATCTCTAGCAGACCCCGCAAAAAGCCCGGACCCGCAAAATAATTGTCAAAATGCGGATCGGCACGAAAAATCCCGCCTGAACAAACCAAAAGCGGCCGGCCCACAAAAAAATTGAAAGGCGCGGCAAAAACTTGACCACAACCCGCGAATACGCGGGTTTGCCCCCCTCCCCGGCCCGTCGGTGCCCTGCATATAGCGGGAGCGGTTGATAGGGAGGACATTTCAGCCCACGCTTTTCCCAACCAACCACCTCCCCTCTCCCCCTCGCCCCACCATCGCGCCGCCGCCCAAAATTCCGGCGAGAGTAGCCGGCGGGAGCACGCCGAAAGGCCGCCACACGCACAAGGTTGTCCTCCGCCCCCCTCCCCGAAAATTTGCGAATTTGCGACCCTTCATCACAGGCGACCAGATTTGGCTTTTTCGGCCGCCGGTGGCTGTGCCAAGCGATGGAATGGTCGGGGGCATCTCGCGCAGCCCCGGTAAGGTCGTATCATTGCATGCAGGTACGGGTTCGTCCTCCCGCCACCGCCGACGGTTTGCGGGCATGAATTCGGCCGGTCGTGCACCGGGCTCGGCGTTGACGCAGTGGCTCTGTGGCTCGCCGATGTCGCTCGTACTGTGCGACGACTGCACGCGGACAATGTTGCGGCTAACTTTGGGCACGCCGAAGCATCCCGGATGGGTGTTCTTCAAATGTGAAAACGACAAGGTACATGCTGTTTTCATTCGGCTCATTTTGATAGCTCATTCTTTGGTTCAATTGCGGTAGCTCATCTCGAACATCATCTTGTGTGTAGGAAGATGGATGCTCATTTTGGTTTTGGGAAGGCGAATACATTGATTTATTGATAGAAAAAAACTTAATAGACGTTCGTGCACTCCTTAGTAGAATCGAAGGCAGTGATGCGGCTGCATGTGCAAAAGACGCTCCAAGATTGCACATATCGCATGAACAAAACGAATCCGAAAACATATCGATACTTGTTGAAGAAAGAGGGGGTGCCTTCCGGGGCATCCCCAAGCTTAGATGCTTGAGTCTCCTTAAATATTTACTTGGGGTGCCTCGGGCATCCCCAACCTTGAGCTCTTGCCTCTCTTCCTTTTTCTCACATTGAGACCTTCTCGATCATCGAACACTTCATCCACACAAAACTTCAACAGAAAACTCGGTAAGATCCATTAGTATAATAAAGCAAATCACTACTCTAAGTACTGTTGCAAACCAATTCATATTTTTTTTGGCATTGTGTCTACTGTAGTATAACTTTTTCATGGCTTAATCCACTGATATAAATCGATAGTTTCATCAAAACGAGCAAACTATGCATCAAAAACAGAATCTGTCTAAAACAGAACAGTCTGTAATAATCTGAACATTAACCATACTTCTTATACTTGAAAAATTCTGCCAAAATTAGGAAAAATAAAAAATTTGCATAGAAATACAGTGCAAAAGGAATCAGAACCATTTGACGTTCCAGTAAAAAATGTAAAATCACGCACTACAGCCAAAGTTTCTGTCCTGCACAGTACAAACCAACAAGCATTGTAAACATCCTAAATGCAAACCTTGGCACATTATTTTTATAATACAATGCAATTGTACAAGGGGATAATTATTTTTATTGAAAAGTTTATGTAATCAAGATTCACAAAGTTTCCGTGAGCATCAACAAAGTTCAAGGCTAGCTCCCACTTCAACAATGCTTGTCTTTCTCACTTTCGCTTTTCTTTTTGAAAAAGTTTTGGGTTCCCCTCTTTATTTTTTTGTTTTTAAACTTTATAAAAGCACTCAACAGAAATAAATGACTCTCTAAAACTTCCAGGTTGTCTCCCTGGCAGCGCTTTCTTTAAAGCCATTAAGCTAGGCATATAGTGCTCAAGTAGTGAATCCACCCGGATCCCAAGGTATGTCTAAGCCAATTTTAATTAACATTGATTTGTAATTTAGTGGTGAGCACAAAGTAAAATATACAATGCAACAACAAAGTCTAACTCTCTTCCTATGCATTGGCATGTCATAAAAGAACAATTCATGCACACATAGTAAATGCCAATGCATAGTATAAACAATTTCTTGCAATTTTATCGTGTGGGAAACATAGAGAGGTGGAGATATAGTTCCTCTCTAATAATAATTGCAAGTAGGAGCAGCAAGCACATGCATATTATATCTATCAAAATCATCATGTGTAATAGTAAAACGCAACCCATCAATATAATCCTTAATAAGTGCAGACTTCTCCGATATAGTGTAGTTGGGAGAATTCAAAAAGATAATAGGACTATCATGCGTGGGTGCAGTAGCAACAATTTCATGTTTAACATAAGGAACTATAGCAAGTTCATCTCCATAAGCCTAATTCATATTGGCATCTTGGCCACAAGCATAGCAAGCATCATCAAAAAGGAATATTTCAAAAGAATCAACGGGATCATAGCAATTATCATAGCGTTCATCCTTCGGTAAGCATGAAGGGAAATTAAACAATGTATTAGTTGAAGATACTCTCATTAGAAGGTGGGCACGGGTGATCAATCCTCTCTTCCTCCTTTTGTTCTTCGCTCTCCTCCTCATCTTTTTCATCCAATGAGCTCACAGTTTCATCAATTTCTTCTTCCATAGACTCCTGCAAAATATTAGTCTCTTCTTGGACAACGGAGACTTTCTCAATAAATGCATCAATATCAGAATTGAATTCATAATTGGCATAGCAATATTTAAGGATAGCTAAATTTTCAGGTCTATAAACAGCATCATAAAGATTTTCAAACTCCTTGAACATAGATTCAATTTCATAAGCACCCCAAAAAAGCAACAAATTCTTCTATTTGTTCCACATCATAGTAGTCATATATACCTCTAGCATAAGAAGCCAAAGTTTCATTATCATTAAATTCACATGAAAAGGGAAGGTGTGGAGCCTTCATCCTAGAGCAACAAGTATAATCATATCTCAAGCATAGTTGCCTAGCATACCAATACAACATATAAATTTGATCCCATAATAGTTTCCCTTTTTGAGTCAAGCGATAATCCCTAAAGTATTCATGTTGATCCAACGTGTCTCCCATTACCAAATTGAATGGGGTTTTCTCTGGATTATCAAAGTAGTACATAATATCTGTCACATAACGAGCATCGAGGGTTTTAGGAGGTTCCTCATCTCCATGAGCAGCAAGTACACCTAATTTTTTTGGTATTTTGTGTTCCATATCCATAACTAAAGATAAAGAACAACTAAGAACAACAAATAAAAATTACTTAGTGATAAAGCAAACAAGCACACACGAGAATATTCACCCCATGCTATTGCTCCCCGGCAACGACGCCAGAAAAAGGTCTTGATAACCCACAAGTATAGGGGATCAAATGTAGCCTCTTTCGATAAGTAAGAGTGTCGAACCCAACGAAGAGCTAAAGGTAGAACAAATATACCCTCAAGTTCTATCGACCACCGATACAACTCTACGCACGCTTGACGTTCGCTTTACCTAGAACAAATATGAAACTAGAAGTACTTTGTAGGTGTTTTTGGATAGGTTTGCAAGATAATAAAGATTACGTAAATAAAAAGTAGGGGCTGTTTAGGTAAAGACACAACTAAGTTAGTTTTAGTAAAGAGCTTTTTGTTACGAGAAAGTTATTTGTCCCTAGGCAATCGATAACTAGACTGGTAATCATTATTGCAATTTTATTTGAGGGAGAGGCATAAGCTAACATACTTTCTCTACTTGGATCATATGCACTTATGATTGGAACTCTAGCAAGCATCCGCAACTACTAAAGACCATTAAGGTAAAACCCAACCATAGCATTAAAGCATCAAGTCCTCTTTATCCCATACGCAACAACCCCCTTACTCGGGTTTGTGTTTCAGTCACTCACGCAACCCACTATAAGCAAATCATGAACGTATTGCAACACCCTACAGCGGGGATCCCTCACGCTTGCGCGACACGGAGAGCATCATAGGACAACACCAATAATAAAACATGCAACTCAAACCAATCTTGATCATCAAATAGCCCATAGGACAAAACAGATCTACTCAAACATCATAGGATAGCCATACATCATTGGGAAATAATGTATAGCGTTGAGCACCATGTTTAAGTAGAGATTACAACGGGTAAAAGAGGGGTTACACCGCTGCATAGAGGTGGGAAGAGTTGGTGATGATGGCGGTGAAGTTGTTGGTGAAGATTGCGGTGATGATGATGGCCCCCGGTGGCACTCCGGCACCACCGGAAGCGAGGGGGAGAGAGCCCCCCTCCTTCTTATTCTTCCTTGACCTCCTCCCTAGATGGGAGAAGGGTTTCCCCTCTGGTCCTTGGCCTCCATGGCATGGGAGGGGCGAGAGCCCCTCTGAGATTGGATCTGTCTCTCTGTCTCTCTCTGTTTCTGCGTTCTCAGATTCTTCCCTTTCACCGTTTCTTATATTCCCGGACATCCGTAACTCCGGTTGGGCTTAAATTTTAGCACGATCTCTATCCGGATATTAGCTTTCTTGCGGCGAAAGAAGGGCATCAACCGCCTTACGGGGTGGCCACGAGGGTCAGGGGCGCGCCCAGGGGGTGGGGCGCGCCCCCCTGCCTCGTGCCTCCCTCGGGCACCGTCTCGCGTGGATTTTTCTTCCCAAAAATCATATATATTCCAAAAAAATCTATATGTCAGTTTTTATGCCGTTTGGACTCCGTTTGATATGGATATTCTATGAAACAAAAAACATGCAACAAACAGGAACTGGCACTGGGCACTGGATCAATATGTTAGTCCCAAAAATAGTATAAAAAGTTGCCAAAAGTATATGAAAGTTGTAAAATATTGGCATGGAACAATCAAAAATTATAGATACGACGGAGACGTATCAATGCACAGGAAGAGCAGTTGAATATACAAACATTGTCGACAAAAGCAATGAGAAATACAAAAAAAAGGACGGCATGATATAATTCACATATATGACGCTTGGCTAAACAACATGTCATTGCATAATACACATATATAATGCCTTGCAACAAGCTAGCATTGCATAATTCACATCTATAATGTCTTGCAACAAGATGGCATTGCATAATTCACATATATGGTAATTATACACTAAACATGTGGCATTCACACAAAGCATGTCTAAACTAAGCAAATGACGTAGCAATGCAAGATACCATACACACGATATGAGCAACATAACCCTACCAAGTTAGAGCATGCACCTCGGGGGGGGGGGGATAGGACTGGTCATCTATCTCTGAATCCTCCCTTGAGGAGCTATCTGTAACCAGCAAGACATGCGCTTCGTCAGATAGCATTGTCTGCTCTAAAGACCTTGTTTCCACTTCAGATTTTTCCATGACCGTGCCGAATGGCTGATGTACAGGAAGAGTAATTGAATGTACTAAAATTATTGACAAATTTAACATGTAATAAAAAATGATGTCATGATATAATTCACATATAAGATGACTGGCTAACCCGGGTGGCATTGCAAAATTCACATATATGATGCCTGGCTAAACAAGATGGCATTGCATGATTCACATATACGATAAAGAAACTAGACAGATGGCATTGACACAAAGCATGTCTAAACTAAGCAGATGGCATCTTTGATGTATACAGTAAGCAATGCAAGGCACCATATGCATGATATTACCAACATCAGCATGCCAAGTTAGAGCAAAGACCTCATGGGGTAAATAGGAGTGGTCTTCTGCTTCTGAATCCCCCTCAGAACAGTTATCTTCCTCTTGATTACGATCCGAAATGGGTAGAGGGGAGGCTGCCTTTGCGCCCACCATGGAGCAACGTCTGCATGAAATTTTATTGCCACGCAAGGATCATCTCTTTTGCTCTACATGTTCAGTTCCATTGTGTACAATAACTGACATGCATAGGAATAAAACATAGTGAGATTATGTAAGGAGTGCATGCACAAATCCAGAGTGATGGTAGCAAACTATTGATAGACTCAAAACCAATGATACCAGGCAGATAATAGCTTTAGTTAAAAAATATAGATAATGACTCCTTTAATGTTTGTTTGCACCCAACATTAAACTCATTGTAGACACCCGAGATTAACCAGATAGTAGATAGATAGTACTGATTACTGCCCCAATATGTACCCCACAACCATCTAAAAACTCATGTTTCAGCATAAGTTTGGACCCGACTCGGAGTCTAATAGGTGAACACGACGATAAAGTAGCATGTCATCATATTAAGCAAAGCATAACATAAGCAGACACGGAAGAGTGCGACCTCTCTTGCGGACCCGTGTAGTCCTCAAGGTCATCTGCTTAGTTGATGATGACAATGCAGTTGTCGTGGCTGCCGGTGGCGGGGAAGAAGATCTGAGGCGGCGAAAGATAGTGTGGAGAGCGGATCCCTGCTGTGGTGAACCCTTCCGTCATTGGAGCAGCTGAGCTGGGGTGGAACACAGCACCGCAGGAGCAGGACAAACCACACAAGGTTTTCTCTGACACATATCTGTAACAGAAGTAATTGTGTAAGGGCTTGTTTGAATTTGAGGATTCTAACAATGCAGGGATAGGAAATAGACAGGAATAGGATAGGAATGCACATGCAAAACAGAGAATTTAAAAACACGGGATTTCTGCTAATCTGGGTGTTTGGTTCACAAGAATTGGAAGAACACAGGATGCAAAGAAGCATGGTGAGATTAAGTCAAACCACAAGAAAATGTACGGTTATAATGCTATTATGCTACTATCTCTTAGTCTTGTGCTTCATGAATAGGAATTTGAAAAGGAGGACAAGTGGAAATTAAAATTCCTACGGTTTTTATTTCAAGGAGACACTAAAGGAACAAATCCTACAGTTTTCCTTTGCTCCATTCCTTTGCACCAAATTCATGAAAAGTAGTACCATAGGAAACTTTCCAATTCCTATGTTTTTCATTCACTTTTCCTTTCAAGCACTTGCGATTCTAGTAGGCAGGCTTGAGCAAGGAAAAGCCTACACTAAAAAAATATTTTTGTGCTACTTCTATTACTTTGGACCCAGGCCACTGCCCTACTAGCTCAGCTCCCAGGGCCATCGATAAATGCACAATTCAAACACGTAGAGATAAATAATGATGGCGTTCAAGAGAGTCCATCACAAATAGCTAAGTTGCCTTGTACCTCACTGCTTGTCATATAGTAGGATAAAATAATCATATTTCCCATTACTCTGTGTGTTCAGTGGACAATATATATAACATGTAGAGTAAAAAAGAGATGCAACAAGTGTACAACCTCTTTGGCGAAGCCATGTCGATCTCAGCGTGATTGGGTTGGCCGGTGAGGATGCTCCGCCTGACTTGGCTGTCGGAGGAGGGGAAGAAGATCTTAGGCGTCTGGAGATGGAGCCTGAGGTACTGCTCCGCTGTGATGGAGGGTTTTGTCGTTGGAGCAGCTCCAGTGAGTTGTACGATGCCGAGGCTGAAGCAGGACAAGAGAGACAATGTTAACCTGAGTGGAATTCTAATAGCATCTCCAATAGATGATGTAAAATACATAACCACAAAGTGCTAGATGTAAAATACATCAGTCGCTCATCTCTGAACTTAACTGTCGAAACTGAATTTAACTGTTGAAACTAAACTTAACTGTCGAAACTGAATTTTGCTGTCGAAACTGAATTTTATTGTCGAAACTGAATGCACTAGAGGTGAGGCTACATGTCAGTAAGTGACTTTTTCATCTCTGGTCAGTCGATTTTGCAGCCGTTTGATACAAAATCAAGGGCCTGCAGTTCATCTTCAACCTCCACCCCCCTGAACCGCCAGCCACCACCGTCCAAACAGCCGCCTCCCGACGCCCGCGCCCGGCGGTGCGCCGCCCCGCCCGCCCCGAAAACACACCCCAC